>NC_051237.1:4725000-4972500 GCF_015220715.1 Pygocentrus nattereri
ATGCAAGTGTTCATCAGATGCATAGCAGTTTAAAAAATGAACCAGTGCTGCTTTATCACTTATCCTGACTGGTCAGCAACAAGGGGCACGTTAGGGGGCATAAATATATACCTTTACAAAAGTACGTAGGCAGGGCTGTCAGATGATGAAAGTTAATTGCAGATTCATATTATCACGTTAGGACTGAGTGCACTGTTGACTTACACTGTTGATACAGTTTCATTTGTTACTTAGTAATGAAACACATTTATCATATTTATAGAAATAAATCAGTGTTTTGTGACACCCATGTTCGGCACCTATGGTTACAGATAATCAAGATATTCAACACACAGTGTACCACCCAGTATTACATATAGTTGAAAGGTTTCTATAGGAAGGGCCAGTATAGCTGCATCTAGAGCTGCATGCTGTGGCATGAGTGACTTTAATTAAATCTGATTGCCCTAATTAAGAAGGATTAAAGTTCTGTTTTCTAGCTGTTGGCTCAGCCTTCCTTGTGCTGGGATTTTTTTTTTAATGGGTGCTTTTTGCCAAATTGGCACAAGAAGCCTAATAGTCAATAACAAACTATATTGAACATATGGACAACTTATGCACCACATAAGGATTAAGTAAAGAGTTCTTTTGATTTACATCTGATGCTGAAGCTGATATCACCGAATAAATTGCGCAATGTTAGACTTTCCTTTTATTGAGAAACCAGATTGCTGGGAACCAAAGCACCTAATCGCTATGTTAAAGCATGTAGATTTACCTTTAAACAGACCTAAAAGTTGATAAGGGCTGTCAAAAGGTCAGGGTAGTTCAACAATTACACCCTGTTCTTCAATGGTCAGGACCCCCACAGAGCAGGTATTATTTGGGTCTTGAATCATTCTCAACACTAAAGTGACACTGACGTGGCGATGGCGTTTTAGTGTGTGTTGTACTAGTATGAGTGGATCAGACACAGCAGTGCTGCTGGAGTTTTTAAACACATCAGTGTCACTGCTGGACTGAGAATAGTCCACCAACCAAAGATACCCGGCCAACCGAGAATGATCCACCACCAATATAATACCTGTTCTTTGGATCCCTCCTGACATTTGAACAGGGGAAAAGGGACTAACAGAATTTTGTTATTGTAATATATTTTATTCATCTGTAAATGATGTACACATTTGCACTAGGTAAATTCAGTGCATTGCTTTTTTCACTGTAGGTGTTGAATGTCAGAAACCATACACGACACAAGAAAATGAGCATTAGCCTGTGAGCAATGAAACGTTTTGGTTCTTATTGTCTTCTTCAGCAGTTCTTAAGTCATAACTTTTGTATACTGATGTGCTTGAAGTACGGTTGGCCAAAGTGTAAAGGGTGGTTTGGATGCTTAGGATGAACTGATCACTCAGCCAGATTATTAAAACATCTATGAACACATATAAAGCAGCTTCACCACACATCTCCTGGAGCCAGGTAGTGCTGCAGTCTTGTACCAAGATGTTCCTGATGGCGTCAGGCTTCAAGATGCTTGCACGTAATCCTAAATGAATTATATTTTTGTAATCCTTGTAATCCCTGGGTGTCAGGCAGTGGTTTCACATGTGAAAACTGTGTAGATTAGGAGATATACAGCACTTTAAGTGAAAATTCCTGTCCAGGCTGAAGTGGTTGATTTGTATGGAGAAGTGAAATAATTATTTTTTCTGGAAGACCTCTGATTTCATTAGTAAGATGAGAAGCAACATGGATACTGTAACTTTTGTTCATTTAAATTTTGGAAAAATATCCTGAGAAAATGTAAATTTTAACCCTTAATTATGAATCAAATCTTCAATTATTGTTATACCTTATTTTCAGTTTTGTAAAAATGAATTGGGAATAAGTAATCTGAATTGTTTCAACATGAAATGTACTTTTAACATGAAACAGAATCAGCTGTCTGTCTGAATGGGTTCTGCTGGCTAAATTTGATTCTGACGTCAACCCCGTTTTCTTCCACAGACATGTGCATCGCTGCTGCAATTTCCCTACTGATGATCCTGATCTGTGGGATGGCAACCTATGGTGCTTATAAGGTATTGTTGAAATAAACATCATCTGCTATTTAAGCATGTTAAGATGGAGAAAAGGGAAATAACCAACCTCTTGTGGAACAAGAGACACTAAGTGTATATGGGAGCAAATTTTTTTTTTTTTAAATTTGCACAAGCAGAGTTTCAGTCTGGTTGACAAACAGTTGGTTCTCATAAGCATTGGCAGCACATTAGGCAAATTTCTTCAGTGAAGTCTTAAAAGCATGATTTTTTTTTTTTTTTTTTTTGCTTCTTTTCTGTTACTTTTGTGTTATTTTGTTCGTCACAGGCGCTTTTTTTATTTTTAATTTTTTTTACGATTTTTGCATAATTTATTTGCTCAGCTTATTGTCACCCATCTGATTCTTTAATAAACACTGACTGGTACAGCAAAGATGTGTTAAAGAAATGCTCACTAACACAAGTTACATAGAAGACATAATAAATTAGAATTATTCTATTCATTTGTGTAATCCACTTTTTCAATTCTCTCAAAATCAGCCACATTATCATGTCCACTTGAGTCTTCATTTTTGTTTTTTGTTGTGATGACTGCATTGAAATAACTGACTTTTTATTAGAATGGCTATTTTAACTAGAGATTTTAGTCTGTATTTTGATTTTGAAAACTTAGTCTGTAGTGTGTATTCATTGTAATATTTCTTTACAGCAACATGCTGCTTGGATCATTCCATTTTTCTGCTACCAAATCTTTGACTTTGCTCTTAACACCCTGGTAGCAATAAGTGTTGTGGTTTACCCGAACACCATCCAGGACTATCTTCAGCAACTGGTGAGTGTGATCATGCTTGTTTAGTGTTTCATTTGTCAGAGAGGACTTCCTCTGTTTGTTAACAGATACTGTGACATTCAGTGACTGACAGAATGTTTCTGTCTTCGTGTTGTGTAACAGCCTGGGACCTTTCCATACAAAGAGGACTTGATGTCCACAAGCAACATGTGCCTAGTATTTGCAGTTCTGCTCTTCATCGGCTGCATCTTGGCCTTTAAGGTAAGGCTTGACACATTTACATCAATGAAAGTGTCCTTAATAATAAAGTATAGTTAAACAGGACTAACTGTACTCTCTTTGTAATGAAACGCACTTTTTCAGTGTTGAAATAATGACGATGTTCATGATGTGCTTAGAGAAAAAGCATATTTTTGATCGTGACAACAAAATTTATCACAATAACAAAACATATTACGATAAAGATAAAATATATTGTCATATTGTCCATCTAGTTAGCAGCAGCAGTAGTAGTAGTAGTAGTAGTATGGCTTTTTTCTTTGACATGAATTCAGACACCAGCATGTTGGGTATTTTGAGTAAAAAAATGATAAATAAGCACCTCCAAATGTTTTTTTTCTAGGCTTACCTGATTGCCTGTGTGTGGAACTGCTACAGATACGTTAGTGGAAGAGGCACCACAGAGGTCTTGGTTTATGTCACCACAAATGACACAACAGTAAGTGAAGGACTTTATTTAAAGGACATTACTGTGTCATGTTGTGCACCTTCAGACCTACATTGCTTAATTGCACATTCAAATCCCACAGTCATATAACAAGATAAAAGGCTTCATAAACTATGAATGAATTGTAAGTATATATTTGAGTAGCTCCATTTGAAAGGTACAGTGGGATTTTATGTAAGTTGTGGAAAGTCCTGGTCTGAATTCCTTTATTTTTGTAAATCCTTTCAAACAGGAAGTGCATGTAAACAAACATAAGATCACACCGGCCTGTCACCTTGGCAACCTAGTACTGGTGACAAGTTATCCTGTCTGAAGAGCATTTGTGAGGAAATGTCTTAATCTCTATTGGCTCACGCTTCCAAGTTTGCAGAGTCAAAGTTTACTTGTATTATCTCACCGCAAAGTGACCTTTCCTCATTCAAGTGGCTTTTTTTGCCAGGCAAATTTCATTCCCATTTGATCTGACCACCCCAGTTTTATAGTGAAGCTTAATGCTGACACATCCTCAGGTTCATAGTCTACACGTTTTTGTTGACATTAAATATAAGATGTATTAACTGCATGTAACTAGTACATATTATGTGTGTATGGTAGGTTTCCCAGATGGGATTAAGTCTAGTCCTGGTGTACATTTTCTTTTCAGTGGAGAATCTCCATTCAGAATGCTGAGTTGGACTAGGCCTAAACCCTGTCTAGGAGACTGACTCTTAGAGTTTTGTCCCTTGGTACAAACGTCTATGGCAGAGATGGATCTTCTGACATGCTTTATCATGATAGTCCATCGTGGAGTTTATTCGGGGTGTATACTGAGAGTAATAAAGAGGGCATTGTGCTGTGTCTGCTCGGACTAATCCCCTACAGTGTCTGCCACAAGTAATCCTAGCTCCTGTCTCACTGCCTCTGCCTCATCATAGCCCTTGGACAGTGTCATTTTATATTTATTTATTTTTACATTAGCTCTCTGAAGTAACTGGATTGTCAGCATTGGTTAAATAGATTGCAGTAGAGCTTTGGACCCTGTTAAGTGTTTAGCTGCTTTAAAAAAAATCCAATGAAAAACAGGGCTTTCTCGCGCTTCAGTTCCAGCCCATTACATAACTGGCTGTGCTTGTCCAGTTCATTTGAAATCCTCTCATTGATGCGGTTGGACCCCCCCCCTCCAAGGTTAGAACAGCATCCCCTTTGAGCATATTCTGGGTGCATTTCAAATTAACTCTCGTTTTATAACTCTGTTAAGGCTTATCTTTCTGATTCTGTTAGTTTTTGTTCAAGGTCAAAGGGCAGCCACATGATGCCCTGCAGTTAAAACCACTGAGCTCTGAGATGAAAGTAAAGAGAGGAAGGAAAATCCCTTCTATGTGGTGCTGAGCGATATATTGTTTATTCCACTACACTGGTATTAATTTCATCAAATAACACTGATTTTCAGCTTTAGTGGTAATGATGAAGAACAACTTAGTATGTAATGTTTAATATTTAGATTGGAACAGTTCAAATAAAAATAAAATTCATATAAACTAAAATTTACGTCTAGTATATGTTTACAATGCTGTGTAATGGCTGGCCTACACCACAGGATAACTGAGCGTGATTTTAAGGCTGATTCTTTCCTTCCTGACAGTCGCAAAAGATGTCCCCAATTCAGAATAGTCTTAAATGAGTATGGTCCCATATTATCCTGTGATATTGGCTATGTATAATTAAATCTTAACCTTTTGATCTAAGCACCGTCCACTCGAGGCCTCCCCCATTCTGAAGCATATATTAATCAAGGTCAATATTTACAATTTAATGTAAACATTGTTCTTTATGAAAGGCAGATAGTCAAGTTGAAAGCACATTTCAAAGCATAATATTACAACCCCAATTCCAATGAAGTTGGGACGTTGTGTAAAACATAAATAAAAACGAAATACGATGATTTGCAAATCCTTTTCAACCTACATTCGATTGAACACACTACAAAGACAAGATATTTAATGTTCAAACAGATAAACTTTGTTTTTTGCAAATATTCACTCATTTTGAATTTGATGCCTGCAACACGTTCCAAAGAAGTTGGGACAGGGGCAACAAGATTGGGAAAGTTGAGGAATGCTCAAAAAACACCTGTTTGGAACATTCCACGGGTGAACAGGTTAATTGGAAACAGGTGAGTGTCATGATTGGGTATAAAGGCAGCATCCCTGAAAGGCTCAGTCGTTCACAAGCAAGGACGGGGCGAGGTTCACCACTTTGTGAACAACTGCCTGAGCAAATAGTCCAACAGTTTAAGAACAATGTTTCTCAATGTGCAATTGCAAGGAATTTAGGGATTTCATCATCTACAGTCCATAATATCATCAAAAGATTCAGAGAATCTGGAGAAATCTCTGCAAGTAAGCGGCAAGGCAGAAAACCAACATTGAATGTCCGTGACCTTCGACCCCTCAGACAGCACTGTATTAAAAACCGGCATCATTCTGTAACGGGTATTCCCACATGGGCTCAGGAACACTTCAGAAAACCACTGTCAGTGAACACAGTTCGTCGCTCCATCTACAAGTGCAAGTTAAAACTCTGCCAGTCACATCAACAACACCCCAAATCAAATTGTTTTTGGATATCATGGACGTCGTGTCCTCCGAGCCAAAGAAGAAAAGGACTGTTTTCCTGGATTGTTATCAGCACAAAGTTCAAAAGCCAGCATCTCAGATGGTGTGGGGGTGTGTTAGTGCCCATGGCAGGGGTAACTGGCACATCTGTGAAGGCCCCATTAATGCTGAAAGGTACATACAGGTTTTGGAGCAACATCTGCTGCCATCCAAGCAGCGTCTTTTTCAGGGACATCCTGCTTATTTCAGCAAGACGATGCCAAGCCACATTCTGCATGTGTTACAACAGCGTGGCTTCATAGAAAAAAGAGTGAGGGTACTAGACTGGCTGCCTGCAGTCCAGACCGTCTCCCATTGAAAATGTGTGGCGCATTATGAAGCGCAAAACTGAAGTTGTACATCAAGCAAGAATGGGAAAGAATTCCACCTACAAAGCTTCAACAATTAGTGTCCTCAGTTCCCAAACGCTTATTGAGTGTTAAAAGGAAAGGTGATGTAACTCAGTGGTAAACACGCCCCTGTCCCAACTTCTTTGGAACGTGTTGCAGGCATCAAATTCAAAATGAATGAATATTTGCAAAAAACAATAAAGTTTATCCGTTTGAACATTAAATGTCTTGTCTTTGTAGTGTATTCAATTAATACAGGTTGAAAAGGATTTGCAAATCATCGTATTCTGTTTTTATTTGTTTTACACAACGTCCCAACTTCATTAGAATTGGGGTTGTATTAGTTTAATGGCTAAAATAATTTTTGAAAATAAAATTGAGGTAAATAAATGTCTCTAAAATTATCAACATGTGATCACTGCTGATTGTCGTGCGCAGTGGAAAAAATTTGTGCATTTGACCCAAACCTTTGCTAATTTGCACCACTGGTCAAATTAACATATTTTAGTTGGTTTTCCTTTACAGAGAACCAACTAAAATATGGTGAAGTTTTAGAGCACAATTTCTATTTATTAATTGAGATGAAAATGAAAACAGCCATATTTACGCTTTATTTTCTTTTTCTATATGTCAAATTCTGCAAATAAACAGGAATTGTACATATGCAGATATCTTTTCTCTGTAGAGGACGTATTAACTTATTTTCATTTAGAAAATCAGCAAAACTTATAATTTGCACATAACTTTAATAGGGATTCTGCGGATGCTTTCATAAACTGAAGGATGTAATTAAATGATCTAAATAGCACCACTTTAATAATGCTAATTAATGCTAGTGCGTCTATGGGGTTGGGGATTCTATATTAGCACCAAGCCAGCTGTAGTGTGCATTTAATACTACTCATTGAAATGTTTTCCTTATGAGCGTTGTACAAACCAAAGTGCTTTATCTGTGCTTTTTCATTGCAAAATGCACAGCTAGCTGGCGCATTAGTCTGTGCCTTACTGTAGGTCTCCTAGTTTGTTTTGATCTGAAGGCACAAGAAATTTTGCAAAGTTGTGAGATATATAGGACCATTGTTTGAGACTATTGAGCATAATATGGAAGTGTTTAGTGTTTTATTCCAAGCAGATATTTTTTTTTAGCACAAGTGCACAAGAAGCACGGATAAATATCATCAATAACATGACATATTTGGAAATCATATACTAACGTGTTGTTTTGTGCATTGTTTTCAGGTGCTGCTTCCGCCCTATGAAGAAGTTGTTGCCATTCCCCCGAAGGAGCCACCTCCTCAGTACGTTTCAGCATGAGACAGACATTTTCCTCTGTCAGAGTCCCCTGCTCTCATCCCTAATCCCCTCCAAAGAAAGGATTTCTCTATCACTATTGCCCATTGCCCTTTACTTCTTACTCTGTGACTTTTTTTTTTTTCCTTCTTTGCTCCCTGAAGGCAGTAGTGTGACTTTGACATGTCCTTTCCTCTGCAAGGCACAGCTGTCCTGGCAGCCTAAGTGCTGTGTGTCAGCTCCAATTTGATTTGCACTTCCAGTGATTATGCACAGCACTGACCTCCCTTTTTTAATACTGTGAACTTCTCAGTACTGTTGCCGTCCACAGAAGTACCTGCAAAATGCAAAGGCACAGAGTGCAATAAATGAGGGTTATTTAAGAGCACTTTTCAAATGGCTATTACCCAGGAACCCACTGAATGTAGAGACCAGGGTATTTTCATCTAACATTGTATTTGTATTAACACTAAACTGTGAGAAGACTTTCAAGAAACCCAATTTGTGGTTAAAACATGTACCTAAACCTATGAACTTAACCCAGATCAATCCTAAATCATGTCCTCTGAGAAAACCAGGTCTTTTATACCAATAGTATCCCATATTTAATGCAGCAGAACAGATTTAAATCTTTTGATAACATCATATTTAAAATAATGACCTTTTGGTGGATTCAGACAATACAAGAGTTCCAAATACTGCATGATTTAGTTTGAAAGATTATGCACTACAGGATATATCAGTGCAGTGTAATTGATGAAGGATTCTGGCCATTTTCAGAAGATTATGTTCATTATGCTTCATACATTTCTCTCTTTGTTTGATTTAATCTGAATGAAGACTATAGGAATAAAATTCCTATAGTTTGCAGATTACATACATAAAATGCAAAATTATATGAAAGCTAAAGCTTGCTATTAATCCTGTTATTTCAGATTTTTTGCCATTCATCAAGTGGCAGCATGCCACGTTCCTTCGCACACCGTTCTTATTAATTCATGTTGTACATTCTGTGTTACGTCAGTCATTGTAACAATTGAAAAGTAGACAGTAGCACAGTACCATAGTATAGCTATGACATAGCCATGTAGTGTGCTCAGGTAGTCTGACTATGAGTGACATGAAGTCTTTTGAAGTCTTCCCCAGCTTCATTCTGCTTAACGTATTCCAACACTTGCAGTGTTTTATATAAAGAGCTATGCAAAACTATGTTAAAGGAACCACTGTACTGTATTTCAGTGCTAAGCTCTCTGGTATTAATGCCTTAACCTGAGACTGCAGACTGTCTTTCACTGCTTGGCTGTACACTGGTTGACATTTCCCCCTGGTTGCCATTTTCCAGGCCTGCTTTAAAGAACCTGGTGTAACTGTTCTTGATTCCTGTAAAATTGATAATTTCTCAGAGGTCAGTTCTGTAAATTATTACCTACATTTCCATCCAAAGAATTTTTTTTTTTACGAAAACTGTCTTAAAGCTTCAAAACATTTGTCAGTGAATTTATTATTTCTTTCTTTTCTGTTGCACTTTACTAAACACATGGTTTGTCAGTATTTGAAATGTTGCAAAACCTGCAATGCATTTACACATAAATTTAGTGTCATGTGACAGAATTCCCCTGCCTGCCTCTTACAACAAACACAAATGGCATAAAATAAAAATAAAATGCATTTCCTCATCGGTAGGTTATGAAGAAAGTCAGTAAAGTCATGTAAAACATTTCAAACACAAAACACTTTTTTTAAACAATAAACCAAAAAATATAGGCAAGAAATAACATCATTACACCAAGTTTTTATCGCTAAAAATCAGTATGATGGGCATCAAAATTCACCTTTGTTTTTACACATAATATTTTTTAGGAGGTCAATCGAGACATACCTAATGGTCAGTTGAAAACCTAAAACACAACCAAATAACAAAAGAGATGGGAAAAAAAGTATCTGTAGAATGGCAACTTCATAGGAGAAAGCAAAGACTTCATTTTCAGTATAGGTTCGTATGAATTAAATGAATCCAAATTAATTTTGGAGCATTTCTATTGATCCATTCATCATGACATTTTGACAAAATATAAAGGACAGCTGCTGTACTCAAATGACAAATAATGTTTGGACAGCAACAAACTATGCCCTTTGTTTTTGACAAGTTTGAAACAACAAATCAAGTAAAGCAGTGAAAGAATGTCTGTTCACTCCAGTTAAGTAAAAGATACAAATGAGCTTGGGGTGAAATATAGTAAAATACTGCTTCATGTACCATGCATCTACAATCTACAGTAGCCAGATACTTGCTGTTTGTTCCTATGAAACAGATAGATGGGTAGATTTAATCATTTTTGTTAGCTTTGTAGCTACTCTTCAAATCTGACAGCATAGCCTGATCCAACAAATCATCTTAAATCTGTTAGGGTATAATAATAAGTTGACTTGGGAAAAAGCTGAACTATGGTTTATCCTGTCACACAGTGCAGCTTCCAAAACATACAATTTATTACTGATTTTTACTGTTGATATTGTATGTAGTCTGTAACAAAGGTTATTCAGTCAGACTTGTGATATTCCATTGGCTGTAATAATGTTTGTACTGAACATGCATCAAAAGTAACCGATTGACATACTGTAATGTGTTTAGTGTAGCGTGAATGCACATGTAAGCTAGAGCAGTACTTATGAGTAGAGAGAATGAGTGCGTGATTTGTCCCATTATGTATTCTGTTGTTGGGTCTGTTTATGATGTCTGTTTATGTCTCATTTTTAAACCATAAAGTATTCTGATGCTGTATAATCATCACGTTGTCTTTACTGTTCATGCGAAAGATCTAGATTGGGAGTAGCTAAAATCCCATCCCATCAGACTCTGTCTGGGATGACTAAGTGGAGTACTGTAAATCTGTCTCTGCCCTAAACAAAGTCACATGCTTGTCTGCCAGCCCCTCCCATCTCTTGCCCAGTGTCCAGAAAGGGAGATCAGAGTGGATTTATAGAGATGGCTCCACAAACGAGGGATTGCATTACCTTTGTCTTACCAGAAGAGACATGCTCACCTACTTTCCCCGCCTGCGTGTGCACAACTGGGTCAGCTTTAGTCAGCCACGGGTCAGAGCAGTCATTCTGTTGTGTTAAGAAGATATGAAACAAATACGGCAAGACACTTTGTGGTCCAGCCAGTGACCTATTTGATGGGTCAGCACTGGGGATATTAGTAAACATGCAACTTCACAGAAAAAGGCTAGTATTTATGGCTGTTACCGTGTGTCCATTATGCACTTGCCCTCATTTTACTGCAAGCCCAAGGCACGTGCATGACTGACGTAGGTCATTTGGCCCCTGTGAGCATTTAAGAATTAAGACTTAGTAAATGTGCAGTTTTGGCTGAGAAATGTGGGGCAATCGCTTAAGACATGAGATTTCAGTAGTAAATCCTGCTGAAATTAAATCACATCAAGATGTCGGCGGCTGCACTTTCAAAGCTTCGGCTCCATATTCCAATGCTGCCGAGTTAAACAAATCATATTAATGATATGTAAGAATTAATGGTCCTGCAGAGCTAGCATACTTATTCTTTTCAGCAGCATTGGATTATAATAACTATGTTTAAAGGGGCCCTGCGATGGACTGGCGACCTGTCCAGGGTGTATCCTACCTTCTGCCTGATGACCGCTGGGATAGGCTCCAGCACCCCCTGTGACCCAGAAGGAGAAGCGGCTTAGAAGGTGTGTGTGTGTGTTTTTTTAAAGGGTCCTTATCCTACTTTTATCCAAAAAAGTATTTAAATTTTAAATAGCCACTTTCCAACCTCTCTTTATCCCTTAGAATATCTGTTAGAGTCAACTGTATTGTGTTTTTTTTGAAGAGCAGTCCAGGATGAAACATCTCATGCAACTTCACTGAGCTCAGGCAGGGCTAAACTGCTGTAGGCTGAAGAGATGAATGTATGTTTATTTTTTTTGTGACCTCACAAAAACAAGGCATTTTGGCTGCTTATCTCCCACATATAGACTGTATGGACAGGAGAATAAATGGTACATTTTGAAACATTTTAAAAATGAAGATATATTTAAAGTAAATTCAGTTTCCCTTAATACGGGCCCCTCAAGTAACTGCACGTATAGATCCATTAATGGTATTAATACCATGACATACTGCATGATTCAGGTACAATGACAGATTTTTTTTATGTGTACAGAGCAGTTATGCATCAGCGCTTATCCAATGTGAAGACAGTAGGAAACAATCATATTTAGAGGGATTACTTTAAACCCTTAATACCTCTTTTTCACACCTCAACAAGCCCTGGCTCTCTGCACAGCGTTATTAAATTCTCAAGAGAATAAAACGAATTGCAAGCACAGGTTTTGTAACATGTACTTGCCGGTAGCTCCTCTTCATTCAGAAGAGGGCACAGGGAGGAGCAGGTTCCTGAGGGTGCTGTGCTTGTGCCAGGTGCCCTGGCTCTCTTCAGATTTCACGTTGGTCAGCAGAGCCCGTGGGAACCAGCAGTGTTTACTGATGTTGCTCGTGCATTGCTAAACTATTGCCAGTGTTTTTTTTCTTCTAAAATTAGGGGTGTTAATACTGAGTTTGGCCCCCTTTGCTGCAGTAATAGCAGCTACTATTCTAGGAAGGTTAGATGTTGGAAATTTGCTATGAGGATTTTATGGCATTCAGTCACAAATGTATTAGCAAAGTCCCAATCCTGGGAGTTTTACATCACTCTGAAACTTGGCACTGGGCATGGTGACCTTAGGCTCATGTGCAGCTACACCAGAACATCTCATTCTATTGGTAGTGCTTTTCTATGGATATTATGCAAGCTGTGTGTAACTGAATGCTGGTGTTAGTACGGTGTACACCATAAAGTAGCTAAATTAACTAACTTGAATATGTGGGCATGGCTGTCTTTAGAAGGCTGTGCTATAATTTAAGACTTGTGTATTTATGGGCACATTTTAGGCCTTCCAGATTTTAATTGCTTCTTTCAAACCAAACTGGAATATTTGCTGTACATGATCAAGCACTGGAAAATATGGCTTTGCACACACACAGCAGATTTCAGCTCTTAGTGCACTGTAAATCCCTTAATACGCATGGTGTAAGGTTAAGTGTCCTTACCCTGTTACTGTCACAGCCCGAAGATACCAATGATCGGCATCATTGACACAGCTTTGAAAACAGGTTACAAAACATACTCCTCACTGGTAGTTGCATAATTTTAATAAGTCTTAATTCAGTTCTCTCTAATGCTTTAGTCAGGCCCCTCACATTTTAAAGGATGCAGCACAGTTCAACTAGTGTGCCTAAAGAACATGTACCACTTTTTAACTATCATTGAAATATAGTAGATTATCACCCAGTAACATGTTCTCAATATAGTATGTATATTGCTTTAGTTAACACTTTCATGTCTGGTGGTCATATACATGGACAGTTTTTTGTTTGGTTTATAAAAGTAAAATTCATGCCCCAAGTATTGAAATCACATTTTTAAAAAGCTGCAAATTTTTAAGAATGTATGCATGCATTGAGACCAGCACTGCTATTTAATACTGAAAAGACTACCAGTTCCTGCCATGGAGAGACAACAGAAATATACTTAACATTTACAACTACACTACATGTATGGAATTGTATGACTTTTTTTTTTTTCATACAGCAACATCTCCTTGAATTCTGGTTTAAAATAATCTGTCGCAAAGCACAGTTGCAATTTTACTGTACTTGAGATTAAGCATATTGCACAACTGGTTAGAAGACAGCTGGTTTGGGGCAGTCGTGCACTGGGGGTTAGGGAACTGACGCTTTGACCGGAAGGTTGCTGGTTCGATCCCCAGTCCATGACTGAGGTGTCCTTGAGCACGACACCTAACCCCCAATTGCCACGCGGGCGCCGTGGATAAGGCTGCCCACTGCCCTGGGCAAGTGTGCTCACTGCCCCCTAGTGTGTATGTGGTGTTTCACTTCAGGGATGAGTTAAATGCAGAGGTGGGATTTAAAAAGTATCACTTTAGGTACTGTTCTATTACTCTCTCCGTCAACTGAGACTGGAGAGACAGGTTGTGATTAAAAAATAAAACACCAAACCATTATGACCATTTAAATCAGATTTATTTATAACATCCAGAAAAAATGGCTCTACTTCTCGCCCTGCTGCTGGTCTGGCATGCTTCTGATGATGTCAGAATCACCTGTGGAGACAAAAGGACACTGATCAACATCACACGAACTTCAGGAATTACTTGCAAAAGTTAGCACTTAAACAACAGTCACGTGTATTTCCGATATAAGCAAAGAACTCTTTGATACTGTTCTTTTAAAACACCATTGTGATCAGGAAGAGGCAGCAGAGTAATCAGAGCAAAACTGCAACCAAGATGCTCAAACATCCAAGCCAAACTACTGAAACTAAAATCAGCAGCACTTCAGACAATCACATCAACCTATTGTCCAGCTCAAATTCAGATTTCCAACAAGCAAGACAAGGCTAATGATTACACAGCTTCACAGTAAAGTTAATAACTTTAAACACCAGTTTCTGAATAATTCATAAAATATTCTGCATTGTGTTACATACCAGGATCAATGATGGCCAGTGTGCACACTCTGTAGTATTTACCACAGGCTGTGCCGAGCTCAATGTTGTTGCCACTGTAGTGGTGAACACCGGTTTTGGCCAACATGGCGTAGTACTCAATTTCTGATTTCCTGGAAATAAGCACAAAATTAATTAGTAACAATTAAAAAAAGATATTCTATAGCAAGTTGTGTATAGTAGATCTAAAATCCACCCAGGGCCACTACAATACTTTTCCCCAAACACAAATTTAATAGTTCCATTACTTTAGTACCTAATTCTTTAATCCATTATGGGCCAAAATTAAAATGTTTGAATTAAAGATTTCATGTAGTCAGTTTGGCAGGAAATCAGTCAGTAATCAATATCCACTTGTAAGGTAGTTCACTTTACTCTGAATAAGTGAGGAAAGGCTCGCATGTCTAAGACAACTAACACTCAAAAATAAGCACATCCAATATTTACAACTATTTTTCAAGAATATCTTGAACTGAACATCTGTTCATCAAAACTCATTTTTTGGCATCACTTCTTTATTACAACTTTACCAGCCCACACAATCACCAATTCCAGACAGTCCTGCTAAAGAGTAAAACGCTGGATTCGCTCATCAGCCCTTCCAACTCCATTGCATTCAGGGCCAGAACTTTAACTTCATTTACAAGAACATGCGTTTATAAGAAAGAGCTAGATCTGAAATCTGGGGATAGAACTAATATTTGTACACACTGCAGGCCTTCTTAGACCAAGCTAAACACTCGTGGTTTAATGCCACGACTCTTGGACCCGGATCTCTCTTATGAAACCAAACCGTCTTTAGTAAACAGCCTGAATGAGATGCTGGAGGAAGAACATTGCATTACATAGTGAGTCCAGTTCTCTAGACTGGGGACCTGTGTGGTTTTGCACATGTTTTATACAAAATTGAACTAGTTCACATAATCTCATTACACAAAGTTAACTGTGCTTACCTCAGGGCGGGGCAGTTGTTGGCCAGGATAACCAGCTTGGCTTTGCCTTGGCGAATCATCTTCTGTGACTGTTTGTATCCCAGAACATATTTGCCACTCTTCATCACCAGCTGGAGTCTGGAGTTGATGGACTCCAAGGACTTTTTCTATAGTGGTAAAAACAGTTATTCAAATGAGACTGGAAGACAAATCAGTAACCAAGTTGTGAAGGACATACACACAAATGAAATTCAAACCAACCAGCCACACAACGGAAATTACAGTTAAAGACAGACACGCCAACTTAAGACAGCAACCAACACAAGCCAAAAGTCAGTCCACTACTGACCAACATGTACATCACATCCAGAGGTGGGTCTTAGCTTAGTTACCTTGATTCAGCTGCATGTACAGCAAAAGCGATCGATCTGCACTTCATGTTTTCAAATGACAATACTTCTACTAAATTACATTTGTGAGAAGTGAAGACCTTTTATATTCATTAAATATGCAGTGCTGGCAATTTCTATTTAGGGCTTAATTCCATTGTCATGACTGATGACATCAGTGATTCACCTTCCACTGTTCATTTCACAGGGACATCACAAAAGAGCATAAACTTCAGGCCCCAAACTGACAGATGTTGTTGTGCAAGTTACTGAAGTACTAAGCAGCTTTTCTCACCTGCTAATTCAGTACTTCCACCCAAGTTGTCTATCTGGACAGGCAATTTTACTTTTACTACGTTTCTTAACACTTCATCCTGAGCACAGGCTTGGGCTGCTCCGTCCACCTCACGAGGCTTAACTCGGCCGGTTTCTTGTTCGAATTTTCCCGTTCCACCTTAAACGGTGTAGCGGTTTAATTCAACGCAAGGCGCAAGCAGTAACTGCTGCACCATTTAAGGTGGTCCGGGAAAGTCGAACAAGAAACTGACTTCAGCTTCAAACCCGCCTCTGCCTGCACCTCGCTTTAAGTCCTCTACCGTTGAAAGACCAGAGCCCGAAACACCGCCGCGGCGTCCATTACCGCCCGCCCAGCCGGCCAGCTCTCTAGCACTACCGCAACGCAGCGAATTTTAACACTGCAAACCAAGCCTTTACAGTCACTGCGCCCTGGCGCTCATCATATCCAACACCAGCACTTATAATAATAATAAAGCAGCCAGGCGGAATCCTCTCCGGACTCGAGGCCTGCGGCTCCACGTGAAGTCACTCACCGTTTTCTTCGCGGCAACCATTGTAGCGCTTCAGTCCGTTTCGGCCAACCTGAACACAACAACACGACAGATAAGTCCTTTCTCTTTGAAACCGGCGCAGAAAAGCGCTTCGAAACGCGCGTTAAAACAGATCATTTACTTAATTTGTCGCAGAGCTACACTCACCGCCTGGCGAACCCCAAGATGGCCTCGTAGAGAAAGGACTTCCCAGTGTGCATTGCTCTCGTAGAACCGCGCGCTGGCATCGCGAGATCACGGCTTGGGTGTTTGGTCAGAGCTGCTCTGCGTGGCGGCGCCGGTGTTGTGCCGAATTCTGCCCCCTGTCATAACCTGCACTCTCATCTCGCGGGGGCGCGCCTCATCTTTCTGGTAAGAGTGCAGGTGGCCTGCTTTTACTTTAGCTACACAGGCCAAAAGAGGTCGGTAAGGACCGCGCATTTCAGTCAGCAGTGAAGAAAAATCCTGTTTTACACAGTGGACAAAACCCAGATGTGCTTCACGTGGTTTCCTATGAATGACGCAGTTAACAAAAATGAAGCGCGGAAGATGGGGATGCATGTGAATTACATACAGTCAGTAAAAGTGTCCGGCGACCACATCAGACAGCGTTACTGTAAAGTTACTGACTTAAAAGTCCAGTTTTAAAACTAAATGTCTTTCCCCTCTTCAGAGAACAGTTCTTGTGCAGCCTTGAGGTGTGTTTCAACTCAAAAGTGAGGTACAGTGTTAGACTCAATTTGTAATCCAAAGCACATCTAGTAAAACAGATTTCAGATCTTTTTGCACAGATGTGACTGGATCTGTTTCGTTCTTAGGTAAGAACAGAATATACACCCTCAAGAGCACAAAGTGCGAACAGTCTGCGGTTTCAGGACACATCATAAATCTGATGGAGACTTTTTCTTAGGACCTTTCTTAAGAACACATTTAAGAAAGAACTTAGGAAGGTATTAGAGAACGAGGCCCATTGTAGCAAGCAGGCAAAGTTTATTTATATAGCTCTTCTTACAACAGGTGTTGTTACAAAGCAGAAAAATCCAGGTTCAAGCCCCCATGACCAAGCCAGATACAACAGTGGCAAGGAAAAGCTCCCTAAGAGTAGGAGGAAGAAACCTTTAGAGGAACCAAGACTCAGAAGGAGAACCCATCCTCCTCTGGTTGACACCAGCTAGCAAACTGTGTTAGTATAAAGTATTATAGTACCAAATGAGGAAAACATTCTTTTTTCTTTGTAAAGAAATACAAGGAAAAAAATCTGAATCTGTGTCTTTTATTTTTGAGGATAGAAAACAGGAACATAAAAAGCCATTACTATTAGGGGTCCAAGCACTAGTGCTTGTTTAGCTTGTGCTACGTCACTACTGGTAACTACTGCCTTCTTCCTTTTTCCAAGCTCTTTTACCAAGGTTTTCTTTGTTCTCTTGTTCTCCTTTTGTTTACATTGCTGCTCTCAAGCCTCATTGTGTGATATGCTCTATAATGTATAACGTGAACGCTTTCATTAATACATTCTCATGCTCTTCCTTTTGACCTTGTTTAACTCTGTTTAATATTCATAGCGAATGTCATATGCAAGTGGACCAGTGATGGCAAAACCCAAGTAGAAGGACACCCTTTCTGTACTGAATCCAGATCTCACAGCATTAAGGAAGGCTGGATGAGCTGGGATTTTCAGTTTACCATACTCAGTGTAAACCTCCCCTTGCTTAACAGTTCTGTATAATCTGAGCAGGCAGTCTTTAATATCTTTCTGAGCAAAGATGTCTCCACTCTGCCAAAGCCTGTTGCTTTTTTTTGGGTCTTTTGAGTAGTACAGTTTTGCTTTTTACCCAGCAAAAAATGAGAAATAGCGCCTCTCTTGCATAACGAATTGGGCAGCTGACGACGAGAAGAACTGCGTATGGAATTGACATAGATTCTTATGTTTTTGTCAGGAACTGATGAAGATGAACAAGGCCAAAGTAGCAGTAACGCCAAGTAGTAGGGCTCAGGAGACGAGTACTGGACTCCCTCAAAAGATGAATGAGATCCTTCTCACTCATTGCACACTTTGATTTGGGTTTGATGAGATGCAGGATTATGTTGGTCAGTATGAGGTTTGTCTTGAAATTTGGACTTCTGAATTTCACACGCTTATGTAAAAACTGATAGCATTCTTTTATTTTTTCCATTGTTTCTCCACTTCTGTTCTCTAAGTGCTGAAACAGCCCTGCAAAAGTGTCAGCTTTCTTTTCTTCCAGAAACATTTCACATGCTTCAATGTCCATGTTCTCACAAAGAAATTTCTTGCCTGTATGCGCTTGTGACCATTCAGCCTCTGAATAGAAGAATGAAATATACTTCTTGAAGTATTCTGATATCTTCCGTCAGCACCTGTGGTCTAACTCCTCCTCAAATTTCGTGCTTTTCAAGTAAAGTAGCTGTCAAAGAATTCAAAACTAGTCTTTGCCTGCTTCTTCAACCCACGGAGGAATGGTTCGTGCTTCTTCAGAACAGCTATGTATTTCTGATTCATGTCATTGTCCTCAAAATGAATGCTCTCAATAGGAATGCTACCTTTTGAGGAAACTCTGCATGTATCTTCTTGTGAGTGGATCTTTTCCATTGAAAAATGGGGTGCTGCTGATCAAATCAAAGACTGTGAGTGCTGTTTCTATAAGCCCCATGTCCACATACTGGTTGTAGCCTTTAGTAAGATGGTTATCTTCATAAGGCTCATATTCAGTCTTTGACAGTTTCTGTGCCTTTTGGAAAGCACTGGTTGCCTTTTTTGCAAGCTCGAGGTAGGTGTCGAAATTTCCCCAGGATACGAGGCATCTCCTGCTCCTTCTCTCTTTTAATTTTGTACTTCAGGTGTTTTTTGTGGATCTGGCCTATTGTATCAACAGTGAAAGGGTTTTCTATGATGTTTATCACACTTTCTGCACAATCAAGGGCCTGACAGAAATCTCTGCCATAAAGGTAAAGATACCGGGCCAAGGCTTGGGGAATGGAAGCACTTGTCTCATATCTTGATGATGCTTTCATAAAGATGTCTTGAACTTTTTGTCTCCCTTCGTCTGTGTGGATTTTTTCAATCAACAGAGAGAACTGAGTGTCTCTCTCATTTTCCACATTGCGCTGCCTCTCAATCCGCGTGCACTGAATGGAGTGTATTAAGGCATCTTTCCCCAGTCTGGTTTTAAAAAACAAATCACAGTGGAGTAGATCCATGGTAATGTCACTTTTCTTTATGCTGTATGTTAAATCCAGCTCCTCAAGGCATGCCCAGGCTATGTCATGGTGAAGAATGCGGATGGCAGAGTACTCCCCACACTGGTCAACTCTAAATTCAATAAGCAAATTTGAGTAAGGTTCCATTCGCTCAAGAACAGTTTCTTTTCCCCATAGGAATGATTTCATCCCAAGAAAGTCTTCACAAACTGACTGAGAAATATATGAATCAGTAACAAAGGAGTTCAGCAGTGCCATGATTGAGAGGAGTTGGGCTTGCTTGTTGCCCCTGTCAAGATCCTTCAGCGTATTACAAAATATTTCTTGTCAAAGTTTGATTTCATGATCATAAAACTGTAGGCATTTTCAGGCCTTTTATGATTTTCCTTAAGTTCTTGCAGTTTCTCTTCAAAGTCGTCTTGCTCTTTCTTTGTTAGCTCTTGTAATATACTGACTCACCGTCTCACAGAATTTGTGCTAATCTTTCGAGAAATGAGTCCGAATACAGTTCAGAATGATGACCAGTGAGTTTGCATTCTTTTGTTTTTTGCTTAAGCGTCTTCATCTAACGTCCTACGAATGCAGTTCCTCAGATTTTCCACATCTTCTGTATCTTTGGAATCATCAACCAACAGAAGAACTGGTGTTTGAAGAGATTCATCACTTTTCCCATACTTCATCAAGTACTTTATTTGTGATGCCACCTGATCTTCTGAGGAGCTGTCCTTTAGAACTGCACATCTGAGCTGATTTCGAAGGTCCCACATTACATGCATTGCTAATGTTGTACCTCTACATCAAGGATGGTGAAACAGATTCACCAAGATGCATGTGCTTTTAGGGTCCTTGATCTGAGATGTTTCCATTGTCCTCACGGCTTCATATTTGTCTCGTTTGATGAACGGCTTCGCTTTCTGTTTCTCTGAGAAATAGAAGTTCCGCCATTTTCCTCCTCCTGTAAAATTCTTCCTCAGTCTTGAGTTTTAAATCTTGAAATTCGGAGTTGTTTTCATCATGAACATTCTCGCACTTGTTTTCACTCAATATGTCTAAAGCTGTCATTACCTTCTGTTTCAGGATGACAGAACTAGAGCCAGCTGATGGCAGTAACTTCCCATAGGACTGAGGGTTTGGTCCCAGTTTCATTACAATTCCATTCACTTGGCTGACATCCAGCTCAAAGATGGACTGCCTGGTGATGTCAAACTCATATTTCTTTTGAATGAGACTTTGCCATTTTTCAAATTATCTCTTGCTTTCACAGATATGCAAGATGTTCTGTTCCCCACCACACTGCCTGTGGAACGTCATGAATGTATCAAAAATGGGATCTTTCTCCAACTCTACAGAAGAAAGCAACAGAAATATGACCAGGCATCTTCTACCAGGAAGGACTTCTGTTTTGAAGAGAATTGAAACCATTTGCTCTAATTCCCTGTATGTTCTTCTCAACCAGGTTTGGTTGTCTAGATGGCTACTAGATTCAGAGTCCAATTCAAACCTTCCATTGCAAAACCCAGCTCGTTTGTTTGTAGAGATTAAAGTTTTTAATCACTGCACTTGGTTCCCCATGAAAGTGGATTGGAAAGTGTAGATGTGCGATTCGGGATTCTCTGTACAGCTTATATGCACCGTTAATGGCTGAATTAGGATCAAAGTCCAAAACACAAAACAAATTAAGTTTGCAAGGAAACTGGAGGTGTTCGATTTGGTCAGTATCACTTTTGTTCATTATGATGATAAAGTAACTGTAGTGATCCAGTGTTGATCCTCCACATGTCAGCATGTTCCTGAGCTATACACCATGATTTGTTTCCTTTTTCACCTCTGTCTTTGAGTCCGTTGATGAAATGCAGATGTGGTCTATGAACACAAAACCACAAAAAATGTACAGCAAGCTACTGGAGTAATGATTATTGCACTTATTATCCCAAACAGCCACATCATCTAACATACCACAATGAGCTTTAGGACCCGAGCTAAATTTATAACAAAATCAAATGCTTTTCTTGAGTTTCTTACCGATATCCTTTGTCAGGCTTTCCACAATGTCATTCTGTGGAATCTTCTCTAATATACAGGAAGTGATTTTCAGTGCATTTTCATCCCCATAAAATCTGATAAAGTCTGCAATGTCTGTTCTTTCGTTCGTCTCCAGCTGACACACAGGAATGGTTTTGCATTCATTCAGCACAGGTTCATTTAAGTATCTTTTAAACTTTTTGAAGTTTTCTTCTGTAAGTTCCTCCAGACAGTTAATAAGCAATGTAAAGGTCTGTAGAAAAAGAAGAAAATGTTGGTATTTTTAACCAGATGTATTCAGCTTGAATGTGTTTTATTCTTAATAAGCACAAATAGTAGCATTTATTCTGGTTTAAAATACTGTTGTAAAATAAAAATGTCTAATTGGAGGTTCCTGTTATATTGCATCTTGTATTGCATGATGTTCACCGTTATGACATACCTGATTGTCCTTTTCTGTTCTCCCAGTGAAGTGTCTCTGACTCTCTGTCTTTGCGGAGGCATCTGCTGTAGATTTAATGTTTGTTTGTCTGTGATTGTGCATCTCTTGTTTGAAGGAGGCTGTTGTGTCACTCAGCTTTATGTGTTTCATTTACAGCATTTAGTTTCTTCAATCGGGACATGATCCTTACAGCTGGACCATGCTCTATTCCCATATTGAGTGGAACTTGCTTTTCAAAGCACAGTAGATCTTCTCTTGACACTTCTTCTTTAATAAGCTTGTCTGCATATTTCTGGTGAATTTGAACCTCTTCACAAAGCCCTGTGTAAACATGCCCTTTTGTCCGTTTTTCAATCAGATGATGTTTATAGTCAGCAATGGCAATTTCTTTTTGCAGAGAGACAGAGAGGAATTGGTCAGTCAACGGTAACCTGGAGACCAAAAAGTAATGCACACACAGTTCCAGTTTGACTGAGGTGTGGTGGCTTCAGTAAGTCGTACAGACGAGGATTTCTTTACTTTAAATTTCAGCACCAACACATTACAGTCTTTAGCAGCAGTGCTAATTTTTGCTGGACTGAATCACAGATCACTCTTTATGTTGTTATTGTTAGTTATCTATTTTTTTTTTAATCTAGAAAACTGATGTTGCAAGTTGTCAGTCAACCACTGTCCACTGTTTTAATTCCAGTGAGACAAGCATGCTGTTGCCATAGGTAAGAGCATGTGTAGATATTAAAGCCAAGGTGCTACACTAGTACTGTCTGTATGTGTATCAGCTAAATGTATCAGCTAAATCAGCAATGATGTTGTAGACTGATATGATGAAAGGGGGGGGGGGGTCTCATTGGGTGTTCAGCATCCCTAAAGCTCTAATCCTAGAATCGCCCCTGTCATGAAGAAAATGTAGTCAAAAATGTGTAGCTTGACACCACCGACTACTTGCTGGATCCTACTATCACTGTATTTACACGAGTGTAATAGTGGTCTGCGTTAAACACACGCTTACAGGTTTCTCTTGAAACCTAATGTACTGGGTACACCCACTCAAGCTCAGTCCTTAACTCATCCATCAGTAAAGTAAACTTAAGTATGATTTTATTGTAATACGTATTGCATACAGATCTTTGAATGCAAGAAAGGTTTCTAGGCTATTTTTGTAAAAATTCTTGGTTTAATTTAGTCGGAATATTACAAATAGTCAGTTTGAGTATCGCTGCAAATGTCAGAAGTGGGTCGTTGCTGCTTGTGTGGGTTTCTGTGGGGAGGGGATATTGTGTGAAAATACAGACATCTCTGCAGGGTACTATGATAATGTTTGATGGGATGTCCCTTCAATGCAAATCCATCTTTAATGAATTCACTTAAACCCTGACCACCATACCTTGATTGCATGTTTAGGTCAAGGCAGCTGTCAGTGGCATTACCTGTTGTAGTTTTTGTAGATTGTAAGGACCTCCTGAAAATACAAGATTACAAGACAGAAAAAGATGATTAGCCAATACTGACAAATGAGGATGTGTTAGAAATGTAGTATTAATTAAGTATGCACATTTAAAACACATGTACTTCCTCAGTTGAGGTGTTTGTTTCAGAAAGTCCAGTTGATTAGCAAAAAAGTGTTACTGAAACACTCTACCTCAGCCTGACAGCGGTTGAGCTGTTTCCTTCTACATACTGGCATTACCATTGATATTGTCAATTTAACCGTTTATGTTTGTCTTAGAAATAAATCATTTGCATCAAAAATATTTAAATGAAAATTTTTTTAAGATGCTTTTTCAGATAGGCCTTGTGATGCACTGATGACCTGTTCAGGGTGTTTCCTGTCTTCCTCCCAGTGAGCGCTGGGATAGGCTCCAGCACCCCCCGTGACCCAGGAGGATAAACGGGTTAGATTATGAGTGAGTGAGTGAGTGAGTGAGTGAGTGAGCAATGAGTTTGTCAGCTAGGTGTCCAAAGGTTTAAACTTTTGACTGAAACTGAAAGCTTTTTCTGGTTATTTTTATTTTTTCAAAAGCGTGATATTACCTTACTGGAAACTTTTTACCTGATCAGATTTCTTACCTGCTCCAGTTCTTACTCTAAACCGATATGTAGCTCATTTTAGACGGTCCTCAGCCTCCAGGCGAGTAAGGGAAATGAAACTTATCTCTTAATTGTGTTTTGCTTTGCAGCACCCCCCCTTTATTCACCTCTGTTAAAGACATTCACGAAGTAGCTCTGTACTGATCTCCACCGCATTAGGCAAATTAGTGAAACACTGTTACCGCAACTTGATGACAATATTGCCTCACACTGCACTGAACAAATAAGAGGTTATATTTGAAATATAAGAAGTAGACTGAGAACAGTAACACCAGGAAACTTAAGGCAGCCAAGTAGGTAGTCACTTTAGTTTGGTCATTACATGTAATACCCTCTGCAAATATTGACACCTCTGAAAATCACAAGCAAAATGAGCTGAAAATTATTTCTCATTACTTATTCTTTTGATCTTTCATTCAAAATGTTAGCAAAAAACTAACCTTTATTTAAAATCATGAATAAAAGGAAAAACTAAATCTTGTCATGAGAGATATATATATAATTTTTTTAAAATCTCTTAAATGGCTATAAGAAAATAGCTAAACAGTTGAAAATTCCCACTATCAGGGCTATAATTAATAACTTTAAAACAACTGGAAATGTTAAGAATCTGCCTAGAAGAGGATGTGCACAGTGAAGAGGATAGAAAAAGAATCTCCAAGGATCACAGCCGTCGCAACGTTTAACCTCCATTGTACAGACCCCCGCGCCCCTTCACTCAGTCACTCGGCTTCTCATCAAGATGGTGTTGTACAGTATTGAGCATCACATCGTGGTATGCAGTGTATTTTTTGTTCAGATTGCTTCATCTTAATGAGAGTTACAACAGAATATTTGGGGCCTCTTTCAAGTGAATCTCCCTGTATAACCACAAGTTGTTTGATGTGTTGCCAGAAGGAGCCCTCTGCTGTCAAGGACCAACAAACTCAAACTCCTACTGTTCTAATAAACACCAAAGGTGAGTTTGGCATGGACATGAAGATAGCCATGCAGAAAAATACCTTGTCGCCACTGTGAAGTATGGTGGTGGACCTGTGATGTTGTGGGGCTGTTTTTCTTCCAGAGGCCCTGGACAGTTTATTTGGATATGTGGTATCACAGACTCCATCAAGTACCAGCAGATGTTTAATCAATACTTGACTGCTTCAGCTAGGAGGTTTAAACTGGGCCATAGTTTGGTTCTTCCGTAGGACAGTGACTCAAAGCTCGCCTCAGAATGAACACAAAAATGGTTCACTGAACACAGAACTCAGAACTTCTGAGGCAAAGGAAAGCGCCATACTTTGTGGTGCATCACACTAACCCAAATGTCCAGGGAACACCGATACAGAACACAAAGCTTGGTTATTGAAACATACTGATGTCTGAAGTCATCCTAGACGTCAAGTGCTGCCTAAATAAGAATTAAACTCTTTGTGTGAAAGTGAATAAACAGCGCCGGTAGCATAACATGAGTTCCATATGGGTACTAGCAGACAGAGCATTCTTGAACACATAGATGCTGTATTTAAAGTACTTGATCTTAGTTACTTCAGAATTATGGCCATTGCATCAAATAAAATGTAATTCTGAAAGTGAGCATGAAAAAATATGATTTCAGAGGTTTTGAAATGTTTCTTTTATATTTCTATGTGCACACATTTGGTGCTCAAACAAAGTTATGCAGACCACGTGCGGTGTGAAGGAAAAATACTGAGCGGGGACCGTTAAGTTACTCAGACTGCATGTGTGGAAACAGCGGCATCTGGAGGCACTTTTTGGAAAAACAGGAGGATGATAGGCCCGTGATGGTTCAGTGTAAACAGATTCACCATCATGTAAAGGCAGTTCATAGCGTCAAAAAGATGGAGATATGACTCGAAGGTTTGGGGTGTAGACTTAAATAAACGCTAAATCCCAATATTTACATGTCTAACTATTCGAGATCATTTGATACTTTCTCCTTGTTGTTCGTATCGCAGTTTTAAAACACGGTGGTAAATTTTGCTGGAGTTAATACTCAGACAAAGGTCTGTGACTTTTAGTCTCAGGTAAATGTATGAAAGAAATGGTTAATAAGGCTGCGTATTATAAGTAATAATTAATCGCATATTTCAATAAACGTGCATTTCGGTATATTCACAATTTCCAAACCATGTATTTTTCATACGCAGGAGGCGTGGCTTGCCGGAATACGGGTGGGGAAAGAAATAACGCGGGATCAGGTTGAAACTAACGCTTGTGAGTTCAGCAGATCTCTCTGGACCGTGTGGTCAGCACTGCTCCTCTGTCTATGCAGAGCTCTGACACAGGAGCTTCTATCCCAGGACTTTCACTCCCACCGACGTCCCCTTGTACTTCTATGTTAGCAGGACAGAATGGGATGTACTGCTAGCACTCACACAACAGCTCAAGACACAACTCGACCAAACTCAAAACCAGAGGAATGCAATGGGGCGAGTACGACAGGTAAGAGTGTTTTCAGTCTCCCATATTCATGTCTTCCTCAAGTCTAGTTTCAGGTTGAGCTGACTCTCAAAGTGTTAATGGTTTTTATACATTTACTATAGTAATTTCCCATTCAGGGTCCTGGACTGGCAGACATATTGTTGTGGCTCTGCTGGTGGTGCTACATCTGTCAGTAATTCTTTATACAGTCAGTCAAAATATTACAACATGTCCACAAGACTAATGAAGTGTCAGCTATACTTTGGCTTGTTAGGTTAAAAATAGCTTTATTTCAGCCTTGAGCTCAAGGCTTTCTTCCTCTGTTTTCTCAAGAGATGCTGTTCCATTGGAAAATTACCTTTTGGTTTCTGCTGGGAAAACCTCATTACAGCTGTACACTCACAACTCCCCATGGTAATTTACCCCCAGTGAATGAAAGCTGCAAAGATGTTTCATGTTTTACTGAAACATTTACTGTGCTAGGCAGTACATTCAATAAAAAGATATATAAGAATGTATTGATGATGCAAAGAAGTCTGTAAAGTAGAGGAAAACTAGGGGGATTAAGCTGTTCCCAGAAAGACTCCCCTTAGCTCCTTACTGGCTCTCTCAGCAGAAGTATTCACATTTATATATATGGCATCTTGTTATAATAGCCAGTGCTTTTAATTCCATGAAGCTGGAACGTGGCTTTAGGGGAACATTTCATGCAAATATTATGGATAGAAGAGCAAATAAGAGAATGTGTCATGTTACCACATCTGCATGTTACAGACTATACTGGTACAGCTGGCATACTGTACATTACAGCTAGTGATTTGAAGGGCCGTAGAGCTTTTCTCTTCGGAGTACTAAGTTGTTAAAACTGCCTAAAGGAGAAAAAAATCATTATGGGAAAGAAATTAAACAGATTAAGAATAAGATAATCCTTTATTAGTCCCACAGTGGGGAAATTCACAAGTGGGGAAATTCACAATATATTGACATCAACAATTTCCAGAGGGTCAGCCACGAAACCATGAGCTTTCTTGGCACAAGTATGTCAGATACGGTACCTTTATTATGTTACATGAAAAATTTGTACCTTTCATTGACTTAATGATCAAGCCTAGCAGTTAATGTATCAGCTGTGTGACACAATCAAGTCCAATACAGTATATAAACAGTATATAAACCAGCAGCATTAGATTACATGTGTAAGGCATTTTGGTGGATGAAAAAGAGTTGATAACACAGTGAGGCTCTTTACGTCATACAGAAAATGACTGATCATTTCTTGGTGCAGTCAATATTGGCAAAAAGAGAAGACGGATGAAGAAGTGCAAGGAAATTACAGCTTGACCAAAATGTCATCCCATCCTGCCAAGAGTGCAAAGAGATTACCCTCACAATTCACCTCTTCCAGTTGCAAGTGTAGAGTGTAATCTAAGCTCACTCGGTTAAATAATGAAGTTTCCTGGTTCATCTACTGGCAATTCACTCACCCCTTGTTTGTTTGTGTTTGACTTCAGCCACCATTATCTGTAACTTAAACAAATGTTAACTATTCAGCAGTTTCCTTCATGTTACATGCCACTGAATCCAAAACGAAGCATGGATATAATTTCAGCATGGAAATTCTATTATGAAACATAACATAGTTTATCTGTTTATGTGAACATATTATAGACATGCAGTTAGTAACCAACTTTGATGGAATTTGTTTCTCACTCAGGATGTTTATATACATAGTCCTTGACCAAATAAACATAAGAATTATCTAATACATAACATAACAAATATGCAAATGTCCCAATCTCACAAGGAACAGCTACAGAAAATGTAAAAAACGAGGCAGCAAATGAGTCTGCCCCAGAAGCGGCCGATGAGAAATCGGAGGAGCCGCAGAGCTCTGAAGCTGCTGCAGCTGAAAAGCAGCCTGAGTCTGATGCTCCTCCAGCCGACTCCACCACACCAGAGGCTGCGCCAGAGCCGGCACCTGTGACTCAAGATGAAGGTACATAATATAACTTGTACTCGTCTCCTGCTTCTGGCCAGGCAAATAGGCTGGTCAGTTCAAACAAGCTTATCTTCACATGCAAAACAAGCAACATGCTCCCTTTTAGTGGTCATGCAAAAGAAATATCCCTACTCTCTTGAGAAACTGTTTCTACTTATTTCAAACACGTCACTTATGAACTGGATTGAACACTAAAACAGATCACGTGTTACTGCCTCACAAAATACTTTGCGTGAAAGCATATTTTAAAATTTCATACTTCAAGAAGTGCGTCATCACTGTTGTAGCAAAACCTCACGTTTTAGAAATGGTGAATTTAATAGGAGATAGAAAAGTTCTTAATTTTATTGTATGTGAATTTAATGAGACTTTATTCCAAGTAATCAACCCCTCATTCTAATTCTGTTGGTCCACTTGCCATGGATTATTCGCATAATGTACAGGGCAGTTGCCGTTTTTGAAAACGGAATTGAAATGGCTGTGACGATATTTTCATAAACTGGTAAATCAATGAACAGTGATACAAATGGCCCCTTTATTCAGTGTTAGATGATTGACAAAGTCCATATCTACCCTGGTTAAGTTTCCCTTTTCTTTCTACAGGCCTCCCCACAGGCTCTGTTTCCGAGGGTTTCTATTACACAAGAATTTTCTGTCACCTAATGAACTAACTGAACACACATGGCCAGACAGAACTCAAATGAAACACATCAGATGATATGTATATGTGTGTGTGTATATATATATATATATATATATATATATATATATATATATATATATATATATATATATATATATATATAGACATTTGAATGAAAGCCCAAAATGTGATATTACACTATTTACTTACCTATGTATACCTATGCCTTATTGATCAAATAACCCTTAATATTGGAGTGTTACTGCTATACCATCCTGGATTGTGTTTATCTGCAAGGTTCCTGTCTAAGTCAATGACCTAATTGCAGGTTTATATAACCCTGGGTATGAAACCATGTCTCACTGTCATGATGGAGATAAATACAAATGAGTTGACTAATGCAAATGTCTGTGTGAACATATGAACGAGACACTCTGACTGTATTACATGCAAAATGGCAAACCACAAAGTAGAACTCAATCAGATATATGTCCAGAGTATCCAAGAGTAACACCCAATAGTCCAACATTTCTTCTAAAATACATAATAGGGAATTTGTTCCCCCTTTAACTGCACTAACAGCCTCTGCTCTCCTGGGCAGGATTTCCACTAAATGTTGGCTCATTGCTGCTGGGATTTGATTCCATTAAGCCACGAGAGCATTAGTGAAGTCAGCATTGATGTTGACCAATTAGATTTGAATCACAAATGGCACTCTAACTAAACCCAAAGGTGTTCAATGGAGCTTCATCAGTCCTGTTCATCCAAAACGTATTGTCTTGTGCTTTATCACTCTAGAGAGCCCAGTTCGCTGCTCCACAGCCCAGTGCTGTGACATTTTTTGGCACTCTGGTCAATGCTTTTGAGAGTGCATCTGCTTTTCTGGAGATTATACTGGTGTACAAGCACAACTGAACACCTTTGTCTGCAGTAGGTTTGCCATAGCAGGGTATGTAGTGCCTGTTTTGCTGTATGAAAGTCGATATTTTTTATTTAATATAATCAATTATTTTTGCCCTCAAGACTCCATTATCAGATTAACTAGGACATTATTGTGATTATAGTGAAGCGTTTAAACTCTGCATTGAGCTGCTAGTGAGCAATGATGGCAAAACCCGGGATGAGAATCCCCTGCTGTGAAAGCAATCCAAAACGGCAGAACTGCAGCTTTCATGGTATAAAAATAATTTAACTTCCATATTAAAAGTAGAATTTGAACACAATAAAACATTTTTATAAATGTTGATCTAATTGCTTACATATGACAACGAAAAACCAGTTTGCCTTTTGAAGGAAAGAATGCAGCGTTCAATTGAGGAACCTAGAAAAAGGTTAACCAGCCAAATCCAAAATGGATATTTCTAGACATATATTGTACTTTACTATGCCAAATTTATTTGAAAGCTGTTAAAATTACATATGCAAATATTTAACTTCTGATGCAGACTTAATTAGCCAAAATATGGCATAGTCAAATAAAATAATTTCATAATGTAAGGCCTTGATAAATCTGGAGATATAATGGATTCTTTGGAATTGCTTGCAGTTTAAAGATCAACTACTAGACAATCTATTAAAGTTCAAACTGAACACTCTAATCTAGGTTCGTGGACATGGATTCATTTTAGTCTTGTGTTATAGTTTTAATTTTACTATAGCAAATCCTGTTTAGGTTTATGGATACTGGGGGTCTAAACTGGCTCTCTATCTTCCAGCAGTGATCTTTGGACTATGATGCTTTAGTTGAACAAAATCTAAAACTAGTTTTGTTTTTTTATTCCTTCCTATCCTGTTAATTCAGACAGAAGGTTATTAGCATTACTGAAAGGGTATAATCTAAGCCAAGCATTATGACATTATGAATGTATATTTTGTTCCTCCTTCGAAAGCTTCAACTTCAGCTTCAGCAGAAAACCAGGCAGAGTCAACCCCAGGTGAGTAAACTTTGTAAAGAACCAACTACAGGTATCATTTCTGATTATCACTCCCATAAAACACCTCTCTCTCTCTCTCTCTCTCTCTCTCTCTCTCTCTCTCTCATTCAGCACCCAGTGAAGGAAGTTAAGGCTACATTCACAAGCAATGACACACCAGAATCATCATGGGAAAGCTAAAAAACCTCTCACACATTTTAAAACAAAACGGGAAACTTTCAGGAGAGATGCTTGAAATCTGATATAACTTATTGTTAGCCTGTTGCCAAGATGCAGACTGACTGATCTTTCAGATTGGGGTCTAGCAGACATCACAGTGCCTTTCTCTTTGTCAGTGGTGTTGGGAACTTCTACTTTTGTATATATACTTTAACTTTTAATGAACTTCAAATTAGAAAGATCATCTCTTTAGAACTGATAATGGCCTATGTTTGTGACAGAATGTAATGTTGGGATACTTCTTATTGCTGCCTCTTCTCAGATAAAATTGTTTAGACTCTGAAGTGCACTCTTCAAGATCCAGATAATGTAATGTTCATTCATATGGCATTCATATGTCTTCATCTTGTACATATAACAGTGTACAAAGCCAAAGAGTATGGGGAATGTCTGTAAATGCACCTAGGCTAATATACCACAAAATAATTTTGACTAATAAATCCATTACTGTGAGCATACAAACCAAGATTTATCTTTCTTTTGTAACAGTGAAAATGCAGCTATGAAACTTTGAAATATTGGGAAAAAAAATAAACACTTTAAATTAAAGCAAGTCCTGATTTTTAATGTGCTTTCCTATTTTAGTGTCTTAGATGCAACAAGAAACACATCACAGGGCTTGATAGAGGATTAAACATTTGGAAAAAAAGCACAATAATACTGCTAAGTGAAGTGTAGTCTTGAATTAGTCTGCATTATAGACTATATCACTACATTCACTTCCTCTAATGTCAGCTCACAGAAAGTACAAATCAAAACACCAACAGCAATACTAACATGTAATGGGTTGAATTGGCATGTGATATTATGACCATTCGTCAGTGCAAAGGAATGTATTTTCTTCTGTGTTTACAAAATCTGAAGGTATATCTCAGGATGAAGGCAGTTAGTGATCGAATTTTAGGCTCCTCAATTAAAGTTACAATTTATTCATGCTTGCGGCGGTTAGTCAGGAGGCATCCGTAATGGGTCCCAATACAGCAACTGCTTCGATCTCAACAAGACCACCCTTTAAAAAGGACAATAAAAACATGATGAGGAAAAAACAAAGTGTGGCCAGGCAAACTTATCATTTGTCATGGGGATTAAAAGAATAGCCCAGTGCAGTCAATGTTGTATTCTACTAATTTTATTTAAATAAGACAGAAATGTAACTGAACTGGCTGAACTAGCTCACTCTTTCATTTCAAGTAAAGTTTAGGGGCAATCCCATGAAGCAGGACATGTTTCATCCTACCTTTTTTGTAAAAGGTGAACAAATCAATAAAACAAATCAATAAACCTATATGGCACAAGTCTATATACCAGTAGAAGTGGATCAAAGTAGAACTTGCGATTGGTTGAGGAACTAAAAATGCTCCAGTTATTGATGTTCAGTCACACGAGGTTTTGATAAATTTGGGAACTGAAGATTCAGAAAAGATTTAATGAGCTTCAGTTTCACATCTACCACTTCATTACACCAGCATACTCACTCTGGGTAGAGCAGCGACTTGGTAAGCAGCCCTGGCTGGAAAGTTTCTGGTGAAGACTACAAAGAGAAAAAGACAATGAATTATCAAGGAGACGACTATATTGAATAAACTCTGGAAAACTCCCTATCAATAAAACATACAGGTAAAGAAGAGTACTGTGCAAAAGTCACCACTCTTTCATTTATTTAATTACAAATCAAAACAAGCATGTAGGTCAACATATTCTTTTTCATCACCAGGAAAAAACAGCTAGATTATAATATCTATTTTTTCTAAGAGAGACTTGTTTTTGTGTTTCAAAGAAATTTGCTGGGATATTTTCCACACCTCCAAAGTTTAGTCTCACAAGTTGATTTCTCTGCTTCTTATGTTCCAGTTAATCACAATTACATAAAACCTTACTCCACAGTGGTATTCTAGCCTTTTCTGTTATCAACAGCAGCTTCTTGACAGCTACACACCCTTTCAGACCCACAGTTGTTGGGAGTCACATTTTCTCTTATTCCTTTAAGAAATTTTAGTTTAATTAGTCCACAAATTTTTGAACTCCAGTTTTGGAAACTGCTATTTTCTATTGACTTTCCTCTTCCTTATGGGGGTGAATTATATCTAATTGCAGAAATCTGCCCTTTAGTTTTAAATGCATATTAAAAATACATTTATGAGGCAGCTAAGGTGTGTCTGGGTAGTTGCTTGTGTGTCTGTGAAGGGGAGCGTAATGTCAGTGCCTCATTTGGCAAGAGCTTTTGTTGGGAGGACTGAAAGGATGGAAGAGTTAGGATGCGCAAAAGTAAGTCTAACAACAGATTTGATATTTTACTTAGTGTCTGAGGTTTTTGCGTAATTTTCTGTAAATTTAAATATCCTGCTTTTTTTCCTTACACAGAGAGACAAATCATTAGCACTTAATAGCTGTTTATGGGAATAAATCGAACGGAAGGGTGGTCTCTGAGTTTTGTAAAGTTCTGTGTATTTTGTTTTTTTACTCGTATTCTCATTATGAACTACTGACATTCCCGAACACTATAATTTACAATGCTTCCCATCAGTTCCCCTCTAATATAGTGAACCCGTGAGCTACACAGCTCATGCACCCTGTACATTTCCTATCCAGAGATCAGTCACCTTGACCTTAAAAGGCTGGCGACAGCAGTTCTTGAATACTGAGAGTGTAGAGTTTCTTCCTGATACAACATAAATGACTGTTTCTGTTGTTCTTTGTCTATGATGAAGAGCCCTCACATCCTTTTGCGAACATTTATAATATTAAAAAGGTATAATGTATTTTGTCCATGAGTACATGGTGGGGGAAGGTAAGTTTGGCGTGCTAGGAGTCAGTGTAGACAGGCTGTCTGGAACAGAGGAAGCTTTATTTTCACCTCACTGCACTGTATCCCCTTACACACAGATACTACGATTGAATTACCCCTCTGCATGATATCAAAGAGGCAATACCCAACACTAGCCAAAGATGCCATTGTTTGCCCTTTGACCAATAAACTGTAACAGCCTAATGCAGCATATTGCAAAAACATCAACCTGCTGGTTGGCCAGGTGAGATATTTAGGAGTAGATTATGATAACAATAATGCTGAAACAGCTGAAACATTTTTATGGACAACACTCTATGTATCACATGGTGTATTCAAATGAAACCTGCAGCTGTAAGTGCAGTGGTGGTACACTGTATGTCCAACCATATATCCAAGACCCCTACTAATTAGTAAATTCAGCTCCTTTAAACTGTACAGACAGCTTATATAATCTCCATAAAAGGCACTGCCAATAGGATGAGACTCTGAAGCAGCTGCAAATGAGCCTAAAGTCAGCACTGGATTGAGGAGCAGTGGAACTGTGTCCCCTGGCATGAGTTGGAGTGGTGTTTGTTTTCCACAATTAATCGTCTAACATCAGTGGTTAACTTCAGTAATGCTATTATGGCTGAATGCAATCATACCCTCACAGCAATGTTCCAAAATCTAGTGCAAAGCCTTGCCGGGTGAGCAGAGGCTGTTACTGCAGCAAGTATGGACAAACTCATTATTAATACCCTAAATTTCAAAGGAAACACTGGAAAAGTAGGTGTCTACAAACTGTTGGAGGAACAGTGATGGTTCAACCACACCATGGAAAAACAGTGACACTATGTGGCAGCTTTTAAAGGTAGTTGTACCTCTAGCCAGTCTATGCAGGCATGTTGCTAACAGACCATACTTACATTGCTTGTAGACCTCATTGACATTGTTGAAGTCATTAATGTCTGCCAGGAGCACAGTTGTTTTGACAACTGCAAAAAAAAAAACATGATTTACAACTAATACGACATCATACACTGAATGCAGAGTATTCAGTCGATTAGCAGGTGACCTACCATTTTCATATCCACATCCTGCTGCTTTCAGAATCTCACCCATGTTTATAAGAGCCTTGAATAGACAGAAAAAGACATGGACATTTTTTTTGTATTTCATATTTTCACAGAAATTTACTCTGAGCTGTCCTGAGCTCAGTGGGATGCACTAATCTAAAATGGGCAAAGCTTAAAAAAGGCCAAAGGGCTCAATTTATATCCATTCTTACCTGTTTGGCTTGAGCCTGCACCCCTCCAGCCACTAACTGCCCTGATGCTACGTCCATTCCCAGCTGCCCAGACACATACACAGTGCGATCTACCACCACCGCCTGGCTGAATTCATGAGGAATAACCATAGATTTAATTTAACAGACATGATACAGGTTTGTGAATATGTAATGAAGAGGCAGCAGCTTATGGAGATGGTTTGGACTTTATGCTTTCCTGCCCCCTGCTGTAATATTGGCCATACACCAGTTAGCAACTGACCTACATTAAATTGACTTCTTCCACTGCGGAATTATCAGACGCAGTTTCTACTGTTTGATGTTTTTGTTTTTTTAAACTGTATTTTAATATCTGGAAGAGGTGAATTTAGAGCCAACATATAGTATAATCATAATATCTAAAAAAACTGCATTGAAAAGTATTTTCAATAACAGTAACTTACACACTGTTTTCATGAATTCAGGTGTGGGTGTTCTAGTAATGCTGATTCAACTTCATACTAATCCACTTGGAAAACATACAAAGGTTGAAAAGCTGCCAAGTAGAACAAACTGAATCTCCATAATTCAGGTTAGCTCTGCCACTCTTCTGCAGGCCATTGGCTGAGACGGTCCCTCCCCCAACCCACCAGTGCCCGGAATAAAATAGAATTACATACTTATTTTTAAAATAACTGCATAATTTGAAAAAGTCTAAGTGATGGGCAGCTTTGGAGGCAGGATGATAATGTCTATTGGATTTCTTTGCAGGATAAAACTGTTGGTCTCTTCAGACTGACAGAGGCTCTGCACCTGTCAATGTTAATCTGAGAAAGAGCAAGAGCAGTAAACAACATACAAGTAACCAAAATGTATTAAATGCACTTTAAGGCTTATGTATCAGTGATAATGTCAGGGACGTGCCACCTACCTATATATGCCTTGTCTAACTGGGGCTTTAGATGTGTATGGTATTTGCCTTCGAATAGCAGCCATCTCTTCCAACATGAGTGGATTAATAACTTTCACAAAGTGTCTGTGCTCGCCTACAGCCTCTGTCGACACGCCTCCGAGCAAAGTTTACACTGATCATTAACTTAGGGCACGAATTTGACTCTTGACAGCTTTGTTAATGCAGAAAGTTCAGACAGATTGGCGGCCACATGCACGAAGACTCAGAAATACTGTTTCAACCAGTGTTGTGCTAGAAATGTTGTATGCTTTACCTGTAAGGCCCGATTGCAGCTGGAGCAGCAGCAGTGGTGATAATTCGTCTTATTAGCGCAGACATGTCAGGCGGGTCGTTTCTACGAATGAGTGACAATCTCACTGGAGTTCGTACCGAGTGGGATAAAGCCTTGTTTTTATTTCCCACCTGTATTCTGACCAGACGCGCCTTCTGCGCCTGGCGGACTGAGGCATGTAGGTATGAAACACTAGCCAATCCAAACGCGCAGGGGAGCTCTCCAGCCAATTACAACGCAGGAAGGGGGCGGGGTTATATTAACCAACCACGCACAGCAGGCGGGGTTTGTCGGAATACGGGTGTGAATAATAACGCAGCGCTTGCGCTTGATACCACATGACCTGGATGTACCGTAGCAATCCAGCTATAAACGCATGTAAAGTAGCTCTGAAAGGCCGTAATGATGGAACTGTGTGCGCCTGTTCTTTCCTGGGAGAATTTATATATACCATTACTTTTGATTAACACTTTTGGTTAATTAATACACAATAATATCTCAGAATAGGTGGATTGAAATATTACAAACTATTCGCCAAAACATATTTTTAATATTTAAATAGTTCTATTCAATATTTCAGCGTATCTGAGTAGTGGGAAGTTACTGAAGGATAAAATAATACACAGTGAGTATTGTACGTTGTCAAGTTGTCTGCTATGAGATTTAACTCTTCAAATGTGATAAATTTTGGATGTTAACATTATTAAAACGTAACTGTCGGTGCTGTACAGATTTCCCAATCATTTCAGAATCATCTACAGCTGTGTTCATCAGTCCAGACACATCTAACATTTAATTTTCATTACAACCTTCTAGCTCTCTACTGAACCTTTTTATTTAGAATATTTTAATCATTTTACACACTTGTGAGCAACTAAATTGGTTTAAAAACATTCTTTTCCAAATTTCTAACTATAGTGTACATATTCATGTGTTTATGTGAATGATGTCTATGCCAATATTCATCCATCCATCCATATGTAGACATAAAAATACACCAACACAAACTCTTTAGAAACATTAAGAGCAACATTAAACTTAATGGGAAAGCTACAGCTGTGTGCAAAAAATGTGGGCGTCGAATCACATTTTGATTTTCTAAGTGAAGAGAGATGTTAACTCACTCTACAGAGCACAAATTCCTACACATTTGAACATAAAATAACTGTTTATTTGCTACACTGAACATATTGGAAACATGCAGCACACACTGTAAGCCATGTGTGCTCCCACCCTTCCCCCAGCCATGATCTATGGGACAGTATTGCATGTCAGGTGTCTAATTCAAACAAATAGGTAGGTTTTATTAACTAACATTTTATTATTATTATTTTAATAATTAAAGTATTTATGTAATATTTCAAAGTTGATGTTTTGGGGTAATAACTGTGTTGATAAAGGTTTAGGTTGTAACAAAATGTTATTCAAAAGTGAAATAAAGACGTGTTCTTTGGCTCAGATTTGTTGAGATTTCTTAGTGTGACCCTTTCGGTGATTGAATTTGACACCCCTGCTGTAGAGGATGAGCTCACCGATTTTCATGGAGAAAATCAAGAAAATGGTCATTTCATCAGGGGTGTTCAAACTTTTGCATATAACTGTACTTGCCTGGTTGTGCCTTAAAACAAATTGGCCAGCCACAGTGTTACAGGTTTTTTGCATCAGCCTTAGTTAATGAGTTTTACCGTCCTGTAAGGTGATTTACTGTGTGTAAAGCAAAAAACATCACCGTTTTACACTTCTGTAGAGAAAAGGGTTCCTAAACCATGACTCTAAAAATGAAGAAAACGTATACATTTACAGTCACAGACTGTTGTACAAATTGACATAAGCACAGATGAAAGACTCATGATCCAAGAAACTGAACTTTATTAAAGATCACTCTCAGGGGAGAGTGACTAGGTCCTATTGCAAGAAAACCTTCCCCTAAAAGAGCAACTTTTCAGCAGACATGAAAACCTCCTACATTTCCACTACTGTCCCGATAAACATCACGTTGTAGTTAGAGTTCACTGAGCTTGTGGAGCTGTAAAGGGTCAGAGAAATAAGTGGAGTCTGCTTTTTGTTTCAATTCCAAAAAAGGTTTTCATGCAACAGCAGCAATAATCGATATGAATAATAATAAATTAGGGTACTGAGTGGAAATGTGTCTATAATACATGTTAGAAAGAATGAAATATATCGATATAATTCACAAAAGGAAAACATAAGGCATTTTAAGCACAATCTTAAAACTAACTTCATGAGTAAGTTCTTGCAAAACCAATGCAACCATTGAAAAACCATACTTCACACAATCTTATACTCAGTATTAGCAAAACATCCACATATGACATCATTCAGTATTGTACTCTTGGACATTATGTTTTAAGTTGCCTCATTTAGGACATCTTGGTTACAGAGATTATTTTCAGGTTATGTTCGATTGTGTGGTATTGCTTAGGTACCAGTAACAGACAAACCAATAATAATGCTGGTAGACACAGAGATTACAATATAAAAGTCTTGAATCCTTGACAAAGGACAAGAAGGAGAAAGAGAAGCGGTCGTTAAGCAACCCCTGAGATAAAGTGAAGGATGAGGACATGTGATTTGCACTTCCTCACAGGAGTGCTTACCATACAGAACACATGATTCAGGCACTAGCAGAGAAAGAATAAATAGAGCAACATGAAGAGAGACCTAATTTTCAAAACATTCAAAAATGAGGAATGAAAATGACATTCGGAATAAAAACCAAGTACATGAAACTTTAGTCCATGCATATTTACAGAGCAAGACTGGGCCCTTAAGAATGGTCTTAACAGTGGGGAGTACTGTTATATTAATTGCTCTATTTCTTCCAATCACTGCTGCAAACTGGGTACATACAGCATCACTCAAATCTTTTTTGTCAGTCAGTTATCTCTGTCTAAGTCATGTAACTATGGAAGTCTCAATTTAATTTTAGATTAAAAAAAAAAAGAGAATTCTGTCTAAGATTACAAGCTAGGGCTGACCACTGAAAGCTCTCTAAGGCCCTTGAATGATTGTCTTTGGTTTTTTTCCTTTTTAAACTAATGCTTATAAGTCCAACCAACAATTTCTTAGATACCCCTCATAATTTCAGACATTCTAATCATGCTCTTCACTGTAGCCACATTTATGAAACCAGAGAGGTATTAGATGATGTTACAGCTAGAGAAATACATGTGGAAAGGGAAAATTGTAAGAAGTGGACATACGGACTAACCCATTTTCCCCAAGCCCCTCTTCCAGTTGTGGTCGACATAGTTGGAGTTCTTCCCTGCACTGTTCACTCACTCAGAGCTTCATATAAACTACTGCTATGTAGATTCGATGCATGCAGAAACTTTTTCCCTTATAGTTTTATGTTCAATGTGTTTGTGTCTATAATTTTGCATACAGGGACTCACTGAATGAGGCTCAGGTCTCAGGTAAGTCTTCTAGAAATAAAGGAGAGGAAAAAAATGCACTTAGCCAGATGCTCCCATGTCCAACAAACAGAAGGAGGCTTATGGTAAGAGGCTAGACGTCAGTACTAAAACTGGATGTAAGACTTCAAAGGGAACATATTATCTGGCTTGCCAGTTTTGAAAACACTCTGCAGGTATTTCTTCCTTCATGCAGTTTTAGAAGTTCTGCTGCCGACGCTTCTTGGCATCCATGGCATCGAGGATGGGCTGCCTTTTAGCTGTGTAGCGCTGCCGCAACTCCTCGATTTCTCGCTCCATCATGGGGTCCAGAGCGCTGAGGCGCATCTGCAGCTCCTCAAAGTCTAGATTTTTCAGCTATACATAGACACAAAAGTAATAAGTCCATTAGCATAATGAAATCTCCATTACTGTTTTCTAATTAGTTTAAGATACAGATGCTTGTACAATGTGGACATGTCATAATTACTGCACAATCACTTGACTTTATCGACTAAATATTTTTCACAGTTGTTAACTTAACCAAGACAATTTAACTAAGTGCATTTTCATCCGTTGGGCTGAGGCATAGTCATGAAAATAAAAGTTAAAAAACAACAACAACAACAACAACAACAACAACAACAACAGAAGGTCTAACTTCTGACTGATATTACACTTTCAACGGGTGGTGATGAGTAATGTTTATTTAAGTTTCAGCAGTGTCGTCTTCAGTTGGGAGCTACTAAGTACTGATAGTTAGGAGGCAGTAGGGTTGGGCAATATGACAATATATATCGTTATCATGATAAATTATGACAATAATACAAAACAGTGTTCTTTTCATTTTATTATAGAGAGAGCAAAATTGGTCCCATTTAACTGGATTTAGAGTGATGCAATATGCCAAATATTGAATTTAAAAAAATGTATCAGTTCTTTCTCTGTTCCAACTGATCAGATGTCTGAAAAATTGAATATTGTGACATATCATGAAAAAGTATCGCAATATTACATTTTTGCCATATCACCCACTTCAAGGAGGTAGCATAGCTAATCAGCCATTCTGGCCATGTTTGGCATGAATTTTAACATAATTTAATTATATAAAAAAAAGAATATTATATGTAAATCACAATTTTATATATATATATATATATATATATATATATATATATATATATATATATATATATATATATATATATATATATATATATAGCATTTAATCGTTAGCTAAAACTTTAACAGGCACAATACAACGTAGGTCATCAAACTTTTGTGATTAAAAGTTTTTCTTTGTTCCTCATCTTTCCCATCACGACATTTCAGTAAGAAATATGTACATATTCAGGGCTTGCCCAAAATAAACAAACAAACAACCTCACATCAGACTTGGTTTATCTTAGATGAGTAGAGAAAGTACAGGATGGATGATCCATACATTCCTAACACAGCCAACAGACATTGGAGCACAGTATTCAAGTATTCCTGCACCCAGAAGCCTCCACACATTGACCACACCCTATACCTTAAATTACACCATGAACTTACCAAATTTTATCAATAGTTTAAAGCTAAAAACCTCTCAAAAATATCTGTCCAGTTACTAATCATTCTAGGATTGGCTTTACTGACCCTGGCTGCTTTAATAATACACTGTATTTATACTCTGTGAACCACATCCTTTTAAGATGACTTCCTGGCTCAAACCTAGATTTAATGATGGGTCTTTGGCAGTTGTTGAAGTTGTGTGTAAAACTCTGCTGACTTAGAGTGAGATTGAGAAGACAGTCTTCGTTCAACAGGCAAAGGTTGAGTTGCTTAAGAAAGGTTTTGTTACATAAGGTTGACATTAAATGCAGAGCAAAATCCCATAATTTAGCTACTGGTTCACAGCCTCAAAACATATGTATAATGGTAGCCATACCTCTCCCACTGCAATCCTGATGGAGTTGCTTAGTTTTTAATAATGCATAGGGGTGGCTTTTGCTGTATGGATGACTTACTATTGGATAAGGCGATGAGTTAAATTTTTACTGATAGTAGGAATATTTTCCCAAATCCGCTCCCAAGTTAACTGACTTAGAGACAATTATTTCTCCCAAATATTAGTAAGTGGAAGTGTATGGGATAAGTAAGCTGGAAGAAGTAAGATGGAAGAAACCCTTTACTTTTAATTTACAGACCATTAAACAATGTTTGTTGATCTTAAGATTCTACGAAACATCATAGGCCCCTAAAGCACTTATGCGTAGATACAAAAAGTAAGATTGGCTGGGAAGACTATATGATTCTTTTAAGTCTGAAAAGATTGTAAATCTTGATCAGTGAAAATTAGGTCCTCCAAATTTTCTTCCTAGTGTCTATATACATGTTGCCAGAATGTCTCCCTTTTCAATGAAAATCTTGCCTTGCCTCTGCTTCACCTTCACCAATCGCAAGGTTGATGTCTGTATTATTTTGTTAATTGTCAAATGACAATCAAACTTGAATGATCTTCCTCTCTGAGACTGAGCAACCTAAAGAGCAAAGCTAACCTAACAACATTTAACATTTCAAACCCAGTGAGGCTTTAACAGTAAGCCAAATGAAAAGATATACATATACTTACGAAATCAAAGTCTCCATCTTGTGGTACTTTCCAGTTGTCAGGGAAAGCAGTCTTGGGTATGAGGAAAGGGTCCTGCTGGTTGTGATTGTAAGTCTCCTGTGCTTTGTTTGAATCCTGCTTGTCAAAATAGTCCATGAAAGATGGCCGCTGGCCCTGTGGTGCTGTAGGGTTTCCTACAGTTGGAATTTAAGAAAAATCACATGCAATAAGGCACATATTAGAATGGATAAGATCCTAAGCAAATCTGTCCATGTTGGGTGATCGATGAACACTCACTCCTCATTGAGCCCACATCTTCATCCTCATCTTCTTCGTCACTGTTTATCACCATGGTGCCTAGGTCTGACTCAAGCATGGTGCTGCCATGCTCGATCATGGTCTGTGCACCGTCACTCATTGTGCCTGTTGCTCGCATGGTGCCAGCACTTTCTGAGCCAGATTTCACCATTGTATGAGAGTCCACCTCCACTTCTTCCTCCTACAAAACATACAGAAAGATCAGTCTAAAACACTGCACATGTAATCTCAAGAAATAAATAAGCAAGCATTACACTGAACACTCTCTCTACCAGTTAAAAATAATCCCCTAACAGTCAAAAGTATCATGCAAACATGAATAAAGTACTAGTTCTACCGAGTTATCATCCTCCTCTTCCAGTTCTCTCTGCTGCTCTTGTTGTCTCTTTGCCTTCATGTCCATGGCTTCTGTGATTAGGTCCCTCAGTATGGTCACTGGTTTCGCATTGGTAATGAAAGGATGCTGCAGAATGAAACAGAATGAAAACTGCAACTGAAATGGGAAAATTCAGCAAGAATAACATACTAGTCTCAAAAGTTAATAGACCATTAAAAACCAATATACATTTCATATATGAATGCATCTCCAACAGCTTTTGGGGCAAGATAAAGATCAACTGTTTTCTTATTTAAAATAACAATTACATTTGGTGTACTAAAGGAAACAACTGAGAATGACTTTAGCCATTTTCCACAACATTGGAAATTTGTAAAACAAACAAATGTATTGCTTACTGCAGTTTACCTAAAATTTTTGCTTCACAAACCTGTAACAGTTGCGTGGCCGTGGCTCTCTGTTCAGGGTTTTTCACAAGACACTTTTTTACAAAATCTGTGAAATCATCACTCCACAGCTCTGGCTTTCTAAACGTTGGTGGGGGATTTGTTGGAATCATGAAAATAGCCTATTGAAAAAGAAAAATTGAAAACCATGAATATGAAAGAGGCATCTTTTCACTAGTCAGTGTGAATTATAAAAATGCTAAGCTCACCCTCATTGGATGAATGTCTGCATAGGGAGGCTTGCCCTCTGCCATCTCTATCGATGTGATGCCAAGGGACCAGATATCTGCCACACAGTTGTACCCAATCTCCTGAATCACCTCGGGAGCCATCCAGAATGGTGTGCCAATTACAGTGTTTCTCTTTGCCATTGTGTCCTTTGGTAGACAAGCAAACAAACCACAAATCAGTTATCATATTTTGCAGCTGTATTAAAGTAAGCATGGCTTTTCTTTAAAACAAAACACTTACAGTAAGCTGCCCAGCCACTCCAAAGTCAGCAAGTTTAGCATGTCCTTCAGTATTAAGGAGAATGTTCCCAGCTTTGATGTCCCTGTGGATTTTTCTCATGAAGTGCAAATACTCAAGACCCTTCAATGTGGACTTCAGGATGGTAGCAATCTCATCCTCTGTGAGCTGGATGAAACAGGAAAACCAGAATCATTACCCTTGAGCTCAAAATTAACAAAGCCTTTTTCTTCTTTTCAAGCACAATGTAATTCACTTACTGTTTTATTACGTAATCTGATGATATCAGACACAGAGCCAGCACCGCAGTACTCCATCACAATCCACAAGTCTGTGTTTTTAAAATAACTGCCATAGTACTTCACCACATAGGGACTAGACAGAGAACACAGATACCAGTGTCAACATCTAAAGATAATGGCAACACATATTAATCAGAAACCAGATTCAAAGAAATGTCCTAGTGATGAGTGTTGAGTCCTAAATAACCAAGCAGAGGTATGAAGGTTTTACCTGTCACATTGCTGCATGATGGAAATCTCCTTGATGATTTCCTGCAGGTCAGACTCCACAGGAACCTGCTTAATGGCCACTACCTGTCCAGATTCTTTGTGGATGGCTTTAAATACGCTGCCATACGAGCTGGACAAATATGCATCAGCAAACACAGATATGTAAGTTAGCTTAAAATGCATCACTGACATCCAGTTTAAAGTTTAAAAAAGGCTACACTGAAAAATCAGTGAGACACATTTTTCTCATATCTTAAATGTAGACGACGGGTTAAGATTTGTTTGGTGTGAAACTTGCTCCTAAGTTTCACACCAAAAAAGGAGCAGTAAGACTACTGTAGTGACCAATAAGGGGAAGCTATGTCAGTTGAAATCTTTTTTAATGGACGATCAACATTTGAGACAAGGAATACTTTTTTTCGACTACGTTTGAGATACTGGAAAAACCCTCTTTTCGTTTCACTTCAGTCCTCATTACCCTTCTCCGAGTTTTTCAAGTACATCGAAGACTTCCTCGGGTTGCTTGGTCAGACTGTCTTCGCTGAGCTTCTTCAGCTTACTGTCAAAACAAACAAGAATACATTAAATCGCTAAATAAAGAAAAAAACTGTCGCTGTCGTTTCTAACGCGACTTCTCAGCTGAGAGCTTCCGTTGCTACTGTAAACAGTGGTTAGCTAAGTTAGCTAGCAACCAAATAAACGTTCATTAGCTAATTATCTAGAACTCGGTTTGACTCGCTATCTAGCTACAAACACGAGCACCTAAAAGCTCATTTCTGAACACACAGCAGATCACAGCCAGGTCATTTCGGCAATATGAATTAATGTCTCTACACAGCTCCGGAGTTCAGGACGATACGAAGGCCTGTAAACAGCCATGTTTGTTAGCTGGGCGCTAACGTTACTCACTTTTTAGGCACCGGCTGCTCCATTGCGCTTAAAAACAAAACCTGAATAAATTACTACCGTACACTGTCCTTCAACGAGCACTAAACTTATAACCTCAATGAAAACAACTACAAATCATGACTTCTTTCGTCTTTCAAAGAACACCTGAGTTCTATTTTCATCGCCGTTTGCTCGCACTCGTATGAAGAACCGCGACAACTGACACACGGCAAAATCAAACTGACCATCAAAATAAAAGTCCGCACTCCTTACTTAGGGCCGTGTCAAAAATACTTCACTAACGTTTTACAGTTTAGAGCTAGAATAAGCGATGCACACTGTGCACATGCAGTCACAAAATATAAGAAAATAAGACTACAGAAAATAAAATAGGCAACTAGCCTGTCAGTGCATTTATGCTTCCATTCTTTCTTGCTTAGTGTAATTTAATAGGTCTGTTAGTTAAATGTATTTAAATGTAAATATAAAATGATTAATTACCTGTAGAATGTTATGTGTAGGCTCAGTAATGTATACACAGAGACAGCATAGAAACTCTCTTCCTCACTTTCTGTCTCTCTCTACATAAAGGCTACTAAGCAGTGAGTTGTCTATTGTTGATTGATTGATTGATTGATTGATTGATTCATTCATTCATTTAATTAATGTGTGACAGTGTACAAGTCATATAAGTGACCCTTATTGAAGATTCTTTTTACGACTACTAATAATAATACTAATATAAGTCAATTCCTATTTATATAGCAATTTTAGATGCTTTTGTTTTTTTTGTTTTTTACAAAACTGAAGGAATCATTCACCAAAAAATCAAATAGGTACTATCTTCCTTTACATAGTCTGTCAGCTAGGTGAATATAACAGAAGTCTAGTTACATTAGCCATGTAGCTAGTAAAGAGGCAAACTTTAGGCCCTAAACATGTCCTGGGCAGCTGACTATGTTTGAGGCGTGGGGGAGGAAACTGTCCCAATTTTTCATTGAGCTGTTCCTTTACCACTGCACATTTGTTAACGTACATTTAGGGCTCGAAAATTGTAGTTCTTTTGGTTAATTACTTACACTATGGAAAAAAACACAGTCAGAACATCCACATTACTAGTTTGGCAAGTCACCACTGTTCATGAGTTAGACAGTGCCAAGCTGTTATTGTTGCAGTGAGACGACATTAATTGTGCACTAGTGACTATTTCAGAATAACACACCTGAAGTAGCTGTCTGTATTCTGCCTCTAGCAGATGTCAGAGTGTGCACTGTCAGAGAAGAGTGCGCTGCCAGCATAGACACATCACATAGCACGTCACAGCAAAGTGACTTGTCAGTCATGGCCCATTCTCACTGTCATGGCAGATTCAGAGCAGCCAATCAGTGACAAGGAGAAAACAGGAGGGACGCTGCTTAGCACCGAGCAGCACCGCATCACTGTCACCATTAAAGCTGCCTTTAAAAAAGATAGCAGGGATTATGAGAAAGCAGAGGGGAAATGGATATTTGGCCTGAATGACACAGTAATGCTTTCACTGGATTGGAAGGCTGAAGTAAAGGAACAGGTTTAAAAGTCCTACATGGAAAAGTGTGATAAGATTCCTTCTAGCAAAATGAACATGTAAAGTAATTTTTCATAAATTATGTGTATTATATTCCAGTGTGAATCATATCATTATTTATATAAATAAATATTACTAATAAAAGTATATACATAAATAAAACTATTTATAAAAATATTAATCAAATGTGTTATTGTTATTATGATGATGATGATGATGATTATTATTAATAATAATAATAACACCACCAATAATAATGGCAATAATAAAAACCACAATAATAACAATAGTAGTAATAATAACCATCATATCATCATCATCATCATCATCATCATCATCATCATCACAATCAACATAACACACCAATAATCTTCATTAACAACAGCAATAAAAAGAGAAACAACATCAACACCAATATCAGTACCAATAATGACAAGTATAACTGCTGTTTAAAAAAGTCTATTTAAAAACTTTTTTTGTGATTTGTTGAAAGCTTCTGAACACATCTGTACTATTCCAGCTGTACATGGACAGAGCAGGGTTATATGTGCTGGTCACATCACCGTAGCCTGAGCAGGTGGAGTCAGAGTGGACACGTAGCATAGAGCAGCAGTTCGTGATAGTGGGGTATGGATGGGGGAAGATGGGGGATGTGTGTGTGTGAGAGTGTGAGAGGGAGGGAGAGCCACCAGGGGGGCGGATATCAACCCGGCTCACAAGCAGCGGCAGGCACCACGTCAGAGACGAGAGGACACACAACATGACACGGCTCATAATACCACAGCCGGAGCAGCCATAACAGCAGCAGCAGCAAAACCAGCACCTCCGTAAACCCTGCACTCCAGGAGCCGAGCTGCACCACCAGCAGCACTAACGGACACTTACAGCACTGAGGTCACACAGAGGGCAACTGAGTCAGTGAATGAGTGTGTATAAATGTGTGTGAGCATTGTTGTGTGACTGAAGTACCCTCAGAACAGCGGTTAATGAGTGGAGTCCAGAAGAATGAGTCTTGACCCTGTAAAGGTCATGAAGGGCCAGGACCCTATGGCCCTTAGCTCTCCTCTAGCATCTAATGGAGACAGCAAAGCATCCTGGGAAGAGAGTGAGGGCTTCTGTGACGGCCTGGGTCCCAAAAAGCCCAAATCAGTAAGTTCAGGCACCCTCTATATTCTTTTTCTCTTCTTCTTCATCAGTTTATGACCATAATAACTACGCTCTTAAAAATGTAGGTTTCTCAATAGTTTTTTGTTTGGATGTACAGTTTTTGGTTACTATCCTTATGTCTTATTATTCAAAAACTGTTTTAGATACAGCTCCTTAAACTGCAGACATATTATTGTCATTAACTTCAAATATTATTATTCAGAAAATAAAATTACATACAAATCACTCTTTAACTTCAACTCCTTAAACAGCATATATTGGTCAGTTATCAAACTCAAGACTTATTGTTCAGAAAACTATTAGAAAGTATATAGTTACTAGTATGTAGCTAAGACCCTTTTAAACTGGAGCCTTATCATTAAGAAATAAACTTCAAGTTTTAGTATTCAGAGACTATATGAAATTATATAGTAATTACTATATAGCTGCAACCCCTCAAACTGTAGACTCAGGTATTCCCACCAAGCCTTATTTTCAGAGACTATTAGAAATTATATAGTAACTACTATGTAACTACAATCCCTTAAACTACAGGCTTATTCAGAGGCTCATTTTAAGCTATATCTTTAAGTACCTATATAAAATGATATTGTAGTTACTATGTAACTCCAAGCTTATTAAGCATAAGTCTTAATTTAGTAATTACTGCATATTATTTGTTAACTACTATGTAATTAGAACTCTTTGATGTTCAGGCTTATTATTCAGTAATTATTGTATTCAGTGATATGTATGTGATGTAGAATGAAGCTAATGTGTATGTTTTAAGACTGTGGAACTGAACACTTTAGATTTTCTCATCAGGCATCTCATTTACAGAAATGGTTCTCTAGGTTCTTCAGTGAACTAAAAGGGGTCCTTCTATGGCATTACTCTAGAAACACCCTTTTGGCCCCTTATTTTTTAAAATTGCACACTCTTTATTTTTAAGAGAAATATTCCTCTGCTGGCTGGAACACACAAGGCTGCGGGACAGTTCTATACGGTGCAGCATGTCAGATGTTTACATTGCACACGTGTTTCTCAGGTCATTTGTGCAGCTGCTTTGTCACTGTTCGCTCTCTCTCTCTCTCTCTCTCTCTCTCTCTCTCTCTCTCTCTCTCTCTCTCTCTCTCTCTCTCTTTTTCTTTCTCACTCACTCTCTCAGCACCTAATTCTATAAAAGAATAAATGACGGTGGCTAATCACTTTATAGGCCATGCATACAGTCAGTGTTACAGGTTTGCTGATCCTCCTGATGCAGATGACCCTGTTTCTTTAAACTTGATCTGTCTTTTCATGCTAAAGATTAACTTCTTCAGTGAGTTTTAATTAGCCTTTAATGTTTCTGTTTCCTGGCTGTGTAATGATATTTGTGTCAGGCTTGATAAAAGAGAAACAGAACACAGCTACAGTTCCAGGACAGGCACAGGGGTGAGAGAGGGTGGGGTAAAGAGAGAGTGAGCGAGTGAGACCAGGCTGTTAAGTAACAGAGCTAAAAGTGGAGAGATAATTCCATTTGAGCTGCAGCAGGTGCGGATCACGTCAAATGGGCGGCCGCTTATTTCAAGCGCTCTAGCTCTGCGGTCAGGATATCACTATGTTGTCTTTCAGATGGGACAGCAATAAAAATGTGAGACTGCTGACGAGGACAGGGCTGAATTACAGTGTGACTTGCTATATACACTCTATATGTAAATACTGTAGTGTATGTGACATTAAAGGAGTCATCCAGTGTTTCTCAACTTAATCTATTTCTGCTGTATCTGTGGCATAAGCTTAATCTCCACAGACAATAATTTCAATGTGTTTGTACATATGGAAGTACTTACTTACTTACTGTAAACTTACTTACTTACTTACTGTAAACTTACTGTCACTGAAAGGACCAGAAAACTTCGATACAAATCTAATTTATAACAGAAGTCAATGGGCAGATGCTGATATTATCCATTAGTTTTGAGTCAATGGGTTTCTAATGTTTTTTAAATATAAGGAAATTATTGTCCAGATAGATATTTGATTGAAAAGCACCACATTAGTTCTCTAAGTTATTGTATTATGATACTCAATGATTGCTTAGAATGAAAAAAAATTGTAAGCCAAATGTTCCTAAATTCCTAAATCCAAGGTCCCATTTCATGAAATTTTTTTTAATTTACTTTCTTAAAAGAATATTTTGATGCAATATGTGAACATTATCTCAAAATGTACTGTTCAACCCCTCCGTACGTCCATATATGCAAACCAAGTTGCAAAACGGGCTATTTTGAACTGTTTCTGTGTCTGAAAACTTATTCACATATATCCACCTATTCAGCCTACAGCAGTTTAACCCCTTTCATTCACACCAAAGTTATAAGGAATGTTTCAACCTGGATTGTTTTTTGAATGATACACAATACAGGACAGCCAGTCAGAACAGAGCTCATTTACAAGCATCAGTGTTAATTAAAGGCACAATTGCAAAAAAACATCTTGTTGGATAAACAGGATTTTTGGTACATAAAACTGCACAAATATCATGTGGATAATAATACATGAAATTATATAAGACACATGTAGGATGTGGGCCTTTTATTATATATTATATATTATATATTTATTATATATATATATATATTATTATAACAAATATCGTACACTAAAAAAAAATCTTGGCAGATCAAAGCATCTTAAATCTAGTCAGTATTGTATATATTTATAACATATCGCTGCTGTTGGAACAAAACCTCCATTTTTGTCATTTTTCACTTTTTGACATAATTTGAAAATGCATGTTTACAATATATGTAAATTTCATGATGAAGGGACCAAAAGAAATGGCCTAAAATGACATGGAAATAAATGGGAAAATGTCTGGTTCCACTGACTTCCATTAAAAGTAGGGTATGTTTTTCCCTCTCCTGTAAAGTTACCATTTTGGAGATACGAGGTCTTGTTCTGACAGCAACAATATGTCATTTATATAATGTAATTTATAACACACACATGTATTTCTCTTCAAGAGATTGTTGTAAAAAACTCAAATTACTTAACCTATGGTTCTATTTCTATTCTTTTTTTTACTTATTTTAAGGAATTTTCTAAAGCAAAATGATCTAATTTCATTGCTACATACATAGAAATATTATTTCTTAAAACTTTACAGTATAGGCAAATACCTCATCACAGAGAGTTAGAGAGTTAGAGAGAGAGAGAGAAAGAGAGAGAGAGAGAGAGAGAGAGAGTATATGAATGGATGCTTTTTCTTGAGCAGCTTTGTGAATGAGACATGTTTATGTTGAAGCTGAGTGTAGTTGTTTGAAGTGAACAGCCAGTTGGTCAACACCCCACCATCCATGCTCTTCTCTTACATAGCCTTCAATTCTTTTCTGGTTCCAGGAGCTGCTGGCCTTTCCCCACTCTATTAATAAACCTGTTTCCCTCTTTACCCTTTGCTATCCTCCCCTCTCCTCATATTTGTTCAGTACCTGGCCTGCCTGCCCCCAACTGCACCCCATTAGCAAAGGGAAACACCAGAGCTGTCAGAGAGACTCACAGCCCTATAGAACGTTTAGTATGGTTATCTTACAGAGGATTAGGCCTATTATAGCTGGAAGTGGGATGCAGGAAACATAACGCACTATAGCCATTCCATTCTTCATCCCACAAGCCTGATATTTTTTGTTCCTTGCTGCATGATTCGATATTTGAAATCTAAAGAAAATCATTTAGAGAGGTTTGATGTGGAATGTTCATTTCTTTATCATGGTAATGACAGGAACCAGGGGTCATGATGTCTACAACACAAATATAGCCATTTTATTTACCAATCAAAATGACCATGAAACTAGACGCCTTCATATGCTCATATGCTTTTATATGTAATGCTGATGATTTTAAAATAATGCAAAATCTTTTGGGGACTATTTATCCAATGGTCTACATGTACCTCTCCGCCTTTAAAAAATGTTTTAGGCTGAAATCTAATCTCAAAACTATCGCAAGATAATGTCCCAGGCATTAGTCAGCGTATTCATAACTGCTTTGTGTGATATCTTTCTGTTAGAAGGCTCTTCAGAAAGATGGTTCCTATCTGTGAACAAATCTGACTTCACTGGAATCTTAAATTAGTTGACTGTACTTAAGCAAATCATGCAAACTTATTACCTTCAAAATGTTAGATTTATTAACAGGATCAAGCTTGAATAACTTTATATTTGAGTTCCAGTTACTAATTTTCAGTTATTTACACTTCTGCAGTAAGTAAGGTTAACTTCAACTGCCTAGTTATTATTAATGGAAGAGCTGGCAGTGCTCTACTTTTACATTAGTTAGTTTAACTTAAATCAAATGTCTCACCTTCTGCAGTGTATTAGTATCAAGACTACTTCATTATATTAAATGGACTGCTTTAATACATGCTTTAATACTCTGCCCTGCAATGGACTGGTGACCTGTCCAGGGTGTATCCTGTCTTCCGCTCTATGACCGCTGGGATAGGCTCCAGCACACCCCCACGACCCTGAGGAGCGGCTTAGAAAATGGATTGGATATTGGATAATCACTCAGTTCTAAGGGCTCTATTAGCTTAATGCATACTTCTGTTAGCATTCATAGTACAATAATTATTCTTTTTATGAATTAGAAAAACAAGAGTGAATTAACAGAAAACAACAAAACCACTAAAAAGGCTGGGGCATAAGGTTCTGCGGTATGTAGGACCTATTCAAGTGAATCTTACCTAGATTTCCTTGAGTAAGAATCATATAAGAAATAACTTGTCACTAGATTACTATTAGTACTAGTAAAAAAATGTAGCCAGTGCGATTAATATATTTTCTCAAGGGCAGAGCAATTCACATCACACCACCTGAATGACTCTTATTAATTTAATAATGCATACATTTCAAAAACATGGTGGCCCTTAAAGGGCTCATTTCATGGAAAACCAATTTTTGTAAAATACAATAAAATATATAGCTCATTAAGTTTTCACTGACACATTCCCTTACCTTAAGTGACCTGCTTAAAGTAATTTAATGGAAAAAAGCTTCACTAAATCCTTGCTAAAGCTAAACAGAATTTCCAGTAATGATTCACCATTGACACTGCAATAGTCCAAGACTAGACTTAACCCACATCTGATGGAAACTGGTCCTAAGATCCTTAAGTTTTAATAACTTAAGTTTTTGACAGTTGGAAAACACAGTGCTGAAAATCGCTTAAGCGTAATCCTTAATTAAGAAGAGCAGTTAATAAGTTTAATGAAATCCACTTAAGTTCACCCCTTAGCTTAGATACATTTATCCCTTTAGTTAAATGTTAATGATGTTTTATAAGTGGCTGTGGGTATCAGTAACTACAGCTTTATCAGCAGAATATAATTAACAGGTCTGTATTGAAAGGGCAGAGAGATTGCACTATGAATGTCACCGCAAGAGAGCCAGCAATAGGGGGGCATTTCAAAGCACTATAAAAAACACTGCTACAGGAGAGATCTGTCCTTCCAGTATCATATTCTCACTGCAGCTCTCCATCACTGTCTTTACATTGCCTTTCCACTGATGCTCCAATCCTACAGACGGCAATTTGAACACAAAGTGACATGATAGCACATTGACTTGAATAATGATATTTACATGAGTGCTAGAGTTTTATTAACAGGTATTGTAATACACAGAAACAACTACATACTTTACCTTGATTAAATTGTTTTTTACTAATGTTCTTCATCTGATGCCAATCTATCAGCCTGCCAAACCTTTTCACCACTCTTAGCATCTAAATATACCGTTTCTCTAAACTGATTTCTTAGAGACTGACATGAAATGTGCTTTTGTAAAGGGACCAGTGAGACGGGCCAGGAAGGTGGAGGGAGGCATTTTCTTTGTAAGTATTACAAAACTTGAGGTTACAGTGGCTTCATCTCTGCCCTCTCATTAACATCCTCTCTCAGGATGGTTCTGTACTAAGCGCATGGTGTATTGTTGGACTGTACTAACAATAAACATGTTAATGTCTTTTCAGAAACACTAACTTTAACATGCAGCTAATGTTACAGTTGGTATACGTTCATTACAGACACTCCGCACATGAACACTGATCTTTGCAGAAATCCTTGAAAGTCACCAAATTTGAAATGTGTTATTTAAACGGATACAGCCTTTGCTGGGGAGGCCATAAGCAAAAATGATTTTAGTATCCATAAAGACGTCAGCATCCTCCAGGGCATTTTTAATCCTTTCTGGATCAGTTGTCATTAGACCTTGATATCTGCTCTAAGCCAATGTCTCATTTGCTATTCCTGTAGATTAACATTCAGGCTTTCCCCTTTCAGTGACGCATGTACATTTCGCAAATGAATACAATATTATACTCCATTTCCATTTGGAACATATAATGATTACTGAGTCACTGTGAATGGACTGATTTATGATTAGTAAAAAAAAGTATTACTTATAGTTACTTAGCACTAAACATCTTCCACAGTCTCAGGAAATGTTATTTCTAATGCCCAATTGCCTCTGTAATGTACTTAAAGAAGTACTTCAGTGTTTTTCATCCTTTTTTCCATCAGTCTTCTGTGGCATATGGTCAGTTATTACAGAGAATAATTTCTATGTTTTTCTAAATGTAATAGAAAAACAGAAAAGCCCACTGACTTAAGATTCCTGTATAATAGAACAGTACAGTAGAATAGTTCGATTAATACTTCAATAACTTCAGTGTCATTCATAAAACTGTTTAAATTGCTGCTTGTTCCATCTTCATCATCATGATTTGACATATCTAAATATCATTATATTTTGATAATAAATCTTATCTCAGTGGTGTTACAGAAACATAAAATGAATAACACAGGAAGGTCTTTTTGAATCACTTCTTGTACAGTCTCAGAAAAAAGTTGCTAAACTATCACTGGAGTGTCACCCCTCACATCACAAGGGGTGGTACCCTTAAGGGTTATCTTCAGTACCTTTAGTTAGAGAACATAATTGTACAGTAATCCATTGCAATTAAATGTTAAGCTATAAGCTATATCTTCATCCTGTCTTTAAACTAGGCTTTTTATTGCTATTTTTTAAAAACATTTGTTTATGACAAGGTACACATTTGTGCCTTATTTCCTCTGGTACACACCTTGACCTTAGAACCACTCTTAAAAAATATGGTACTTCAAAGGTTCTTTAGTAAAGACAACGGTTCTATATGGAACCATGAACACAGACCATTTCCATGATTAGAAGGTTCTTTGCATCATGAAATGGATCCTCAGACTGATGGAGAATGTGCTGTAGGGGGTTCTATATAGCATCAAAAAGGTCCTGCTACTGTTACAAGCTTGACATCATTAGAATAAAAGAACCCTTTTTGGTGCAAAGGGTTCTTTGAGTGTTCATAAAACACCACACTTTTGCCACCACAATGGTAGAATAACCCCTCTTTTGTAATTATGTTTTGAGTCTGAGGTTTTCTCATTTTTTCTGTTCTGCACTGAAATAACTGTCTATGGTAATCGACCATACGCTGCAGACACGGCTGACAGAGATTAAGTTAAAAGGGCTGGCTTATTTCTTTAGTTCATTTCAGTTTCCTCCACAAAGCATTCTCTGGGAATAGTGATGTAGAAACAGTTCACTTTTTCTCAACATGTTGAAACATGTTGAAAGAGACGTTTGCTATATAAACTCAGTCCAGCTCCTCCACTTGCACTGATATAATCTTCATGTACTTTTTGTTGGTAAATAGGTGAAAAGTCACCCTGCAGATAAATGGGCCACACTGAGGGCATCTGTCCAAACAATCCTGTTTTAGTTAAAGACAGATCCCAAGGCTTCACAGGTCAGTGTGGCTGTGCTCAGCATTTAGAGTAAATGCTACCGCTCTGGCAGTGTTAGATGCTGCTATCATGTCCCAGCACCTTCCGAACTACAAGCTGTCAGGGCCGCAGAGTTAAGTCTTCATGACCACAGCAACTGGAGGTCTTTCAAATGTTCTGCCATCCTATTCTAACCTGCAGAATCCCCTTTCCCAATGGCTCACCCTAACAGCCTATCAAACCCCATTCAGGACCTCCCAAAACCCTCTCACAGTAACTCCCCCTCCTCATTGAAAGTGACGCACGGTGCCTCGTATGGAATGCCAGTCCTGCCCTCAGCTCCTCGGATGCGTTCCTTGGGGAGGAGCTGCAGTTTTTCAATCTGTCACAGATGCTCTCAGTTTACGTGGCCTGTCCTTTTCACATGTCAGCCCCCTGAGAACACACTGATGGGGGGTGGATGGTGGCTGCTCTGAGGGTTGTGCTTAGCTGCACACATACATTTTTTGCTGTGGCTGTTTCATCACAAAGCAGAATCCCCTTCTCGCTGTTCCGATCACAGAATCACTGGAGACCTCAGTGTCATTCTGTAGTTGTTGTCCAGCCCATATTAGGATCTAACCCTATTTCTCAATTACAGAAGTGAATGGCACCTCTTGTTGATTTCTGTGGTAAACAAAAGTGTTCGGATATGTTCTGTCCTGTGTATATTTCCCCAGTGTCACTGGATTATCTGAATTTTAATTGAGTATGTTCAGCAGACAAAATATTAATAATGCTACATACATACTGAAATTATGTCACATAAAAGTATGTCTACTACTGCACTTTGTAAACTTTCACTGTTAAAGAGTTGTATGCAAAATTCAGTGCGCAGTGCTAGCTTGCGTTTTAGTTTGGGACTAAAGTGTGCCAAAGCTGATATTTTTTGCCATGTGGATGCTTTTCCTCAGAAATTGGCCAAATCCTCTGAATCATGAGGTCATTAGGAGCCAAAATATGTCTGTTGCTACATACAGGCTAACACTGCTGCACACTGAATCGACATTTTTAACAGGAAGCTTCACTAAAACACCTCACACCAACCGGTAGGAATTGTCACGTGTGGTAGTTGCTTTGGCAGCAGTAGCTACAGGATAAGTAGCAGGTGTTGTATATAATAGTGTTTAAGTTGAATAGTAGGCTTGCTTTCATGCAATGTCATTTCAGTGTGTAGGATCATTAGCTTACTAGCATATCACAGCAGATCATTGCTGTCCAAAAAAAAAAAAAACCCAAGTATTTCTATATTTTGTGATTTTTAGTTTTTTAGCTTTCTACATAATTTAAGCTCAGCAGCTAATCTTTACCTTGTGTGAAAAATGTATGATGTTTGGGCAAACAGAAATGCTCCAAGATCGCTTCTAATAAAATCTCTTTACATTTACTTACGTTGAAAGTACAGAACGTATAACAATTCAGCAGAATCCAGACACATGCGGATAAAAGGGAAAAGACTGGTTTTATTATTGCAAGGCTTAAGCGTAGTAAAGTACCAAGCAGGGGTCAAAACCAAAAGGCGGATGAAGATCACAATAATATCACAAATAATAGTCCGAGAATCCGTCCAAAGCGTGACAGAATTTTTTTGCCCTCTCCTGTAAAGATCAATTCTAGGAATGCTTTGTTGGACAGTGACACAATATGTAGCTGTTTGCATTTTGATCATTCAGACATTCCAGTAACATTCAGAAGACAAATACTCAGAAACACAGCAGGTATCGAAGTTTTTTGTTTAGCATAGCTTGCCATAGAGAAAACCAGCATGATGGGCATGGGCATGATGCTAATTACAATATGATGCATAACTTCAGCAGTCTGTTGTCTACCTATTAACAATCAGACTCATTACATTAAATTACATGTTTTTAAGGGGCTTTGAAAGTAGCTCAGCTAATGTCAGCTTCAAGTACAAACTATGAGAGTGCTCCTCTGGGCTTACATGGTTGACTGCAGCAAGAGAAAATCAATGTTTCATTTTATTCCACAAATGAACAAGTTTGATTCATTTTATTAATTAATTTTAGTAACTGAAGGATTTTCAAGTGGCTCAGGTAGTTGCTTTAAAGGAATTTTGTTCCTGGAAAAGGGATATTGAACCAGGAATGTCTTACTTGAAGAAAACATGTTCACCTAGATAAGAACATCTGCTAAATGCTGTAAATTGTAGTGCTGGGTTTGCAGATCAGTCACACGCGGATAAAAATGAACCCGAAAGATTTATTCAAATGGAGATAAACAGAGTTAACACCAGACCAGGTCAATAACCAGACTAGTAAGACAAAATACATAGGCATAGGCAAAAGTCGAAAATTCAGGCACTGGGTCGAGGCTCCACTCACAAAACGTCCTCTCCGATGACCCATGGAAGAGCCAACTGGATGACCTCCAGTGCCGGGCAGTCTGGATGGCGCTGGTGAAACTCCTACACCAACCCCAGATCCAAGACATACCTAACAGGAACCCAGCTCCTCTCCTCAGGTCCATAGCCCTCCCAGTCGACCAAGTACAGGAGAACATCTCCTCTCCTCTGGGAATCTAGCAGCTTGCACACAGCATACACTGGAGAGCCCTCAACCTTGACCTCGACTGGAGGGGGCTGCTGAACATTGGGCAAAGCCTCGTCCAGCGGACCAGAGATCACTGGCTTCAGAAGGGAAACATGGAATGAATAACATACTCGGTATTGCCGTGGTAACTGAAGCTGATAAGTGACCTCATTGACCAATGTATTTAGGAACCTGAAGTCCCTGGTCAAAATCCACACTCAATCCCCTGGGAATATACAATCGGCCTGATGTTTCTGACGACGCAATGCCTTCTCAATATGCTGGTGTGTCTGTTCCCAGACTTGTTCACTACATTGCATCCAATTGTCAACCGCAGGAACATCAGAAGAAAGGGCTGACCATGGTGATAAGGGAGGCTGATAACCGTAGATACACTGAAAGGGAGTGAGACCTGTAGAAGAACTGATAAGAGAATTTTGTGCAATTTCTGCCCAAGGTAAGTAACGAGCCCAGTCTGACTGAGTCTGATATACAATCTCAGAAATTTGTTCAACTCCTGATTGACTCTCTCACACTGACCGTTCATTTGTGGGTGGTACCCCGATGTTAAGCTGACTGTTATACCCAGTCTTTCAAAAAAAAAGCTGACCAAACCTGGGAAGTAAACTGGGGACCACGGGCTGACACAATATCTTTGGGAATGCCAAAAAGACGAAACACGTGTAAAAATAATGTTTCAGCGGTTTGAAAAGCATCAGGTATAACTATAAGTGGACTCCCTTAGAGAAACGTTCTATGACAGTAAGAACTGTAGTGTATTCTTCAGACTTGGGTAAACCAGTAACAAAGTCTATTGCTGTATGTGACCAAGGATTGGTAGGAATTGGCAATGGTAGAAGTTTTCCTGCAGGAAGGGACTTGGGGACCTTACACTGTGAACATTTGGAGCATGACGCTACAAACCTATGAATATCATTTAACATGTTCTCCCTCCAGTACCGGTTTTATATGAGTTGTTGAGTACGAGTCTCCCCAGGATGTCCTGAAGAAAGAGAAGAATGAGCCCAGGTACTAATGCGGTCTTGGAATTCGCTAGGTACATATTTATTGTTTGGGGAACATTGTTCAGGGACCTCAACAGTTGCCAAGGATCAAAGAAAACACAGTAAACTCCTAATAGAAATGGGGACAGGCCAATTTAGTACCGTGTCTACTTTAGTTCCTCGGAACTGTTTATATATCATAGAAAGGATGTGGACTGCAAATGGAATTCACATTTCTCCCCTTTTACAAACAATTGATTCTCCAGTAACTGGGCCAAATACTGACGGACATGATTAATGTGTGTGGGAAGATCTGGGAAGTAAATCAAGGTATCATTGATATAGGTGATGACAAATTTGCCTAACATGTCTCTCAGCACATCATTAATAAAAGCCTTGAAGGCAGAAGGTGCGTAAAAAAGGCCAAAGGGCATAATTAAGTATTCATAGTGCCCCCTGGTGGTGATAAATGTAGTCTTCCATTCATCTCACTGTTTCATTCTGACAAGATTGTAGTCACTGTGTAAATCTAACTTAGTGACACCTCTAAAACAGTGACACCTCTAAGCTGTTCCAAGGCTACTGGTACAAGCGGCAAAGGATAAGGATAATTCTTGGTAATTTAATTAAGTCCTCGATAGTCTATGCTGGTCTTACTTAGTCCTCCTCCTTCTTCTTCACAAGAAAGAAACCAGCAGCTGCAGGTGAAATGGAAGGACGGATGAAACCTTGAGACAAGGCCTCCTGAATATACTCCTCCATAGCTCTATTCTCCTTCTGAGTATGGGGGTAAACCCTACATTTTGGAGGAACAGCACCTTCAATGAGTTCAAAACTTGTCAGAAAACATTAGTTGGAGTAGGCAGAGAAATACCAGGCATAGGATTAGTTTCACTAGATTTGTTGGTATTTTTGTTCTGCAGCTGAGAGGTGATCTCCTTTAAGCTGTTCACGATTAATGTTAACTGCTGTTGTTCTCACTCTGCTGTTGTGTGAGGGAGCCAATGGAGTGAGTAAGTGAAATAACTGACTGTGTTGATTTTAAATAGCACCCTGGTTACTTACAGTCGAGATGATCTCCTTAATATCCTTAATATATCTGCATATTGGTGAAGTATTCTGTAATGCTGTGTTTGCAGATCAGATATATGCAGATAAAAATGAACCTGGAAGATTTATTCAAACGGAGATAAACAGAGTAAAATGTGTGACATAAATTTAAACAATAATACTTGTTCTCTTTTATGCCTACATAAAAAGATACATTGTTTTAAATAAGTAGACGGTAAAATCAGAATGAATGGCTACTGAATAATTACTGAACAAAAATACCTTACTTACATACATTCTTAGCACTAAAAAGATTTACAGCGTAAAGCAATGTAATTTCTAGATTGATTAAAGTACAGCACTAAAATTCTCTTGATGAAAATATGTACATGATATGCACAAAAATAAAAAAATATTATGTGATCATAATATCATAAACTGCCAAATCAGATGTTTTAATGTTAATTGATCAGTTTCCTCTATATTACACAGAAACATTTGACAAACATGGCCTGTCGTATTAACATCACTCAGTTTCAGTAACAGAACACTCAGTTTAGGGGAAGAGCTGCATGCCATGCTGTGCTGCACACACTGCTTTTGCTGAGTCATCATTCAGTAGAATTTAACCTTCTGAATTTAACCTGTCCATCTTCCCTTTCCGCTGCCCATAGCACACTGAGCACACAGCAGTCAGCAGAGATGTGACTGACTGCATGCATGGCTGTGTACTATACAGTATTTGCTGATGTCAGTATCTTCAGCCCAGCTGGGAAACCATTCAGACAGCATGAGAAATTATCGTGATGTGACTAGAACACTAACTGGCAATTACATTCACCTAAATTTTACCTATAGTCTCAGCACAAGCCAGAGAATACAAAGACCTTGGTGCTAGAAGTGGGCCTGTCTCAACAGAGGAGGCAAGACAGGTGCTAACAAGAATGATAGCCTGTCTGTGGGGTTACACAGTGGCAAAATCTTGTTGTTTTTCATTGCAGTGAAGCAAAACTCAACTGGCAGTTAAAAGGAACTGCTCAAAAGTTGTTCTTGATGTAATGTGCAAAAGCAACAAGAAAGATCATTTTTGTCAGTTGCAGGATGGTTGTTGAAAAACATACATTGCTTACATTGCTGATAAACATTGTTTGATAATGTCATTGCCATAAAATCTCCCATGCCAGGGATATGAAATATCCGTCTATCATTGCGGATTAAAACAAACTGAATTTTGGAGAAGAGATACATGCAGCATGCACATAAACATCTCTGTGCAGCAGCACTGAGATAAACAGCTAGCCTAGCAGCTATTTTCACTTCCTTTTATGAGTATTAACATTATGTATGTTTCCAGTGTCTCCATAAGGAGTGTTAGCTTCTTAGCAAAAGACTTTTGCGTGAAGCAGACTCTTCACTTAATTCCTGTGCAAATGTATTTCTACCAGTTTTGCAATTGATCCCAAACTCTTTAATTTTATTGTTTTGTTTAGTTATAGTTAGTAATGACAAAAAAGAAAATAAAAGCATTAACCTGCCTCAATGTTGCAAATCATTTCAACATATATTCAATGTACTATGACCGTTTCATGACTTTTGCTGTAACAGTTCTTAACAGTCCTACTCATCTCTGCTTAATTATCATCAAGCAAGCAAGTAAAGTTTATTTATATAGCGCTTTTTACAACAGGTGTTGTTACAAAGCAGCTTTACAAAACAATCAATATTACAGAAAGAAAAAGAAAAGAAAAATCCGGGTCCAAGCCCCCATGAGCAAGCCAGTGGTGACAGTGGCAAGGAAAATCTCCTTAAAGAGGAAGAAACCTTGAGAGGAACCAAGACTCAGAAGGGGAACCCATCCTCCTCTGGTCGACACCAGATAGTAAAACATTGTTAGTATAAAGTATTATAGTACAAAGTGGGAAAAACAGTGGTTAATTTGATTAGTTTATGATTATGCAATGGCAGCAGCATCTGAGGGTGAGGATTGCACAGCGTTGTACAGCAAGAAGCTCAGTGGTGGTCAAGCCGGTCCAGAAGGCTGGTGAGCAGTGGCACTTGATCAAGGCAGAAGAGGCATCAGCATCAGACGTACAGGATGGGCAGCTATTCAGCTCGGCAAAGAAAGGAAAGAAAAACGCAGTCAGTTCTGTAAAGAGTGACTGATCACAGATTACAGTGTTAACAGAGCAGCAGAGACTGTCAGGTCTAGATCTGACAGGGAAGACTAATCACCAAAGGCTTATCTATACAAGTAAGTTTTTAGCCTAGACTTAAAAACTGAGGCTGTGTCTGATTCCCGAATATTAACAGGAAGATTATTCCAGAGCTGGGGGGGCTTTGTATGAGAAAGCTCTCCCCCCTGATGTAACTTTATTAATCCTAGGAACCAGTAGTAAGCCAGCACCTTGTGAGCTAAGTAGGCATGATGACTCATCATTATCACATCTGTTAATATTGAGGTATTTTGCTAAAATATTGTACTTTGTAATAGGCAATACAATTTAACTATTATACAGAATAATACATTATTATATTATAACATAATTATTTCTTTTACTAATATTGTTATTTTTTCTATTTTGACACATAAAACTTTAGACATCATAACAATATTGTAGCTTTCTCTGGAGGCATATTTTGTCTAGCTAGTTTTATGTTTACCTTGTTGCATGCTGGCTATTGCCTCCTGACGTTGCCCTCACCACGTGTCAGACCAAATTTGCACCTTCCAAAAAATATGAGTGTTTGAATGATTAAGTTAGAGTGGTCTTCAAATGAGTGATGAATTTGATCAGTTTTTGTCTGGCTTGGTTGAAATTCACAGCTTGGAAGCTCTGGCTAATGAGCTACGGACCCCATACAAAATTCATAGTAGCCACACAACTGATAGACACACACATATCAAACAAGTGGGGAGAATTTTCTTATTTTGAGATTTTCACTTTTTCAGTAACTAACAGGGATATATTCCTTCAAAGACCACTAAAACTTTTAATGACATTATCTGAACACTTCTTTCTTAACTGCCAGTGTAGTACACTTTCCTTTTCAGCTAATCTGGAACTGTAAGCCAACTGTACTTGAAAACATCCTACTAAATAACAGAATGACTCTTTTGGTTTACAGTATGGATAGATTCACTTTTAAGGCACCTAATCTCACTGTAAATGGTACGTGAAACCTATTATTTCAACTGAAGAACCTCATGTTTTTAATACAGGCGAAAGTAGCCCAGCTTCAAGACTTACAGAAGTGTACAACAGAGGTGTTCAATTCTGGTCCTGGAGATGGTGATTTCCCTGCTCGGACACTTGAACTTCAATTCATCTGTTATTTGCCAGGTTTAATCAGAGTGTTAGAGCAAGAAAATCACCAAACTGTGCCCTCCATGTGACTTTGCATTTGATTCTTATTCTTTATGTCTTTACTTGTTTTTGGTATGTAGGCCATGTCTCTCATCACACTTGTCATTCTCCATTCAGCCAAAGCCAGAGAACGCAGTCACGATAGCGGTTTCATCTCGCGTGCTGTTCCGCACTGAGAAAGAGCAGAAGGTGTTTGAAGAGAAAGGTGTGGAGGAATACATCAAGTACCAGATGGAGCATGAGAATGAGCCTTTTGCTCCAGGACCAGCGTTTCCTTTTGTTAAGGTAACACAAAGACAGAGAAAGCCATGTTAACTGGACTGTAGGCTGTAGAGTAGGAGTGGGTGACATCACAACTCTTTGAGTCATTTTCTCAATACACAATATGCACCGTCTCATCTAGTTTTTAATATGGTGTAACAGAGAGAAAACATTCAGTAGAGCCACATTTAAAAATACTATCAAAACTATTAATACAATGACTTGTATTCAATGTTTTACAAACTGCATCGTAACAAGTCACAAACTTTTGAATTTGACTCCATATGATACAGCAGTTTCTTAATTTGATACAATTTTCAATACAGCAAAAATATGGAGTGGCTGAAAATGTGCCTTATGCTCATGTTAATGTTTCCATATTCGTTTTTAGAGTATTCAACATTGCAAAAGTACAATATTTGAAACACGAGTTCTGTAGTGTTCCCGTATAATGCTCCACCCACAAACTAACATCTTAGTCCCAAGCTAACACACTAGTCATAGGCTAACACAATTGTGCCAGGCTACCACAAAGGCGAGAAGCGGTGTTCTTTCAGTATTGTCGGTATCCACGATATGCTCAGAAATACATAATGTGACATAATGTGATGTAATTTATCACAATAAAGAAAAAGATCATCATATTGCCCACCCCTGCTGTAAAGTCAATTCACAAGAAGACCATGTAACACTACATTATGAGTTTCTGATGTGAAAAACAAACATTTGTCTCATTTTTTTGTGAATAAGAATGTGTTGTAATGAAATATTGAAAGCGAAGTTTAATGAAATAAATGTAGCCTTATGCAAAAGTTTGAGCACCCTGATCAAATCACATGTTGAGTACGTAAGTAAATATAAGTTAACACACTCTTTAGAGGGAACACATTCCTGTACATGTTATTGCACAATTACTTTCTATTTGCTGAATTTAAGAAAAAGAAAACATAAAATGTGGCCTATGCGAAAGTAACACTACATTTTATATTGTGTGTTTTATTTTTTCCCAGTATGTTTCACAGAAAAATGCCATATTGAAGTTCCCTGTAGAGGATATGTTAACTTCTTTTCACTTAGAAAATCAACACAACATTGAATTTGACCAGAGGTGTTCAAACGTTCATTGTTCATTGAAATGATGTATTGAAAACAAAGTTAAAGGAAATAAATAGATGTTCAGTTAAATGGTTTTATTTGAAGCAGCCGTCTTCACTACATCACTACAGTTGATTTAGCTAATAAATTCTAGGAAGACCATTTTAAAACTAAAGTTAGCTACCAACACTTACAGTAACACAAAATGATAAAATAAATAAAATTAGGTTTGGACAATAATTATCCATTATACACTCTCAGAAATAAAGGTACGAAGCTATCACAGGGACTGTGCCACTCTTGTCACGAGGGTGGTTTCCTCAAGAGTACATCTCAGTATCTTTAGTCAGGGAACATATTTGTACCTTAATCCATTGAAATGATATTTTCTAAGTTGTACTGACTCCACACACCCTGTCTCATCTCCAGGCTTTTTACTTTATTGTTCTGTTTTAAAACATTAGTTTATGAAAAGATACAAATATGTACTTTTCACCTGGAAAAACTTACACAATTGGATCTTAAAACCACTGCTGTACCTTTGAGGGAACATTTGCATTGTTTGCACCTTGATGAGTGAAAAATGTACCTGCACAGAATGTTTATTTATAACAGTGGATATTTAAAGAAACATAATAAATTGTATAGTGTGTCTGCGTTTTTCATCTGAGGGCACAGAACAACATCATACTGAGCAGCTTTCTCATTAACAGGACCTCTGTATTTGTGCTCTTTCAGGCCCTGGAGACGGTTAATGCACGGTTACGGGAGCTGTATCCTGACAGCGAGGAGCTCTTTGATATTGTACTGGTGACCTACAACCATGCGCATGTAGGAGTGAGGCTTATCAACACCATCAACCACCACAGTGAGTGACTTTTGACCTCCCTTTCACCACCCCTTAACAAAAAGACAAAAAACAAACATCAATTCATAAACACAAATATTATCATAACAAAACAGAAACAGAAAAACCTAAATTGGCCAAGTAACCAAGTATATTGTTGTATACTATTGTATATTATTGTAAGGGTGATACAATCAACTGGTTCCCATTCAGTTATGCAGTATGTACATCAGAGTGTTATGGCTTTTAAAGGATCCCTGTCCTCGTCCTGAAGGAAGCCTATCATGTACTGTCTGGAATCTGCCCTGCTGTTGCTCTTTCTCAAAAAAACGATGAAAAGCTGGGTCCTTTTCATGTTTGTAAACAAAACACCACCAACCTCCCAGACCTCTCAGTGGCGTCATCTCCGCTGACCTCAGCTGAGTCTCAGATAGACCGATAGAATATCATCCACTGGGAATATTACCAAATGACCATTTGTCTTCAGCCCTGCATTTCAATAGTTTGTGTAACAGCAGGACTCAAAGTACTCAGCATACCCAGTTTTGACCATTTAGCTTGGGAACCAAGACAGCAGAGATATTTACAGGCAGTTGCTGTCAGTAGAAGTCAGTGGTGACTTTTTTTACTGTCCAAAGTTGTCAAAACACTATAATAGAGGTATAACATCAAAAAAGTCAGAAAGAGAATGAATTGTATTACCTAAAAATGTCAAGAGAAATTATGAACCTGCCCATTCAAAAATGCTGTGTACTATAAATATATTAACAGCATTTTGCACTATATTACATTGTTGGAAGGTAATTTGTATAAAACACAGTTAAATGTCTAAAAATGCATATGACTGTACCCATAACCTTTTAGTACACACTAGGCTACTTCTTGTCCTGAGTGGATAAGACTAATGCTAGTTTAACTGTCATAGTGTTTGTTGACATTTGGGCTACACTATATGTTTTTCAAACAAGTGATATAAAAACACTCTGCACACACATCTGTGTCAAGGTCATGTATCCAATGTCCAATGATGAAATCATATGCATCAGTAGGCCTGAGATGAGGATGTACAGGTCAGATCTCACCAGGTTCTGTCATTTTTTGACATATGTTCTGCTTGAGGTCAAATATCCAGCTGGCCAATCACATCTTCCCACAGAGATGTACTGGAACTTCTAACCTTCGTGTCATAAGACAGCCACTTCCTGCTCCAGTCCCCGCTGTGACCCATCTGGGTGTGCTTTGATCGTCCCGGTGGCAAATTCACAAAACCAACAAGCAACAGCCCATGCTCTGGCCTCTCTCTCAGCAAAGATAACAAATAAGGAGATACTGACTGACATTTTAGTACAATGTTTTGTAATTTCACAATATGTCTGCATGTTTAATAGGGCAGAAAAAGCTCTTTGACTTCTTCATGGTACATTTTTGCCATATTTCCCAGCACTAATGCTATCTAATGCCTGAGTAGTTCTGATATATTCTTTTGTTCTTAAACATATTTTTTTTAAAATACAGGTAGGGCATTGTTAGGCAAAACAAACACCACTGTTGTGCCATTAACAACATTACATATACAAACTCTGAAGATACATGCATGTTCACTGGTCATTTTGAGTTGCAAATAAGCCAATAAATTGATTTTAAGTGTAAGTTCTTAACAATTAACTAAACCACTCTGACTATTTTATATCTCAGTGCCGGAACTATGCAGAAATGAAAAAAAAAAGGTTTTCCACTGAAAAACAATGAAACAAAAACAAATGATGAAGTTTTTTTCATAACAAAGTTGTGAAGTTTTGATATAAGCATAAACTCGGACTGCTGTCATGCTGCTGTTATGCTAGTGTGCTGGAACCAGTCCTCAGATGAGCTGCCCAAGTGTAATGAATGAATATTTAAACTAAAACATCAAGGAGAAGGTTGGAAAGTCTCCCACGCTCTGCTGTTCATCTCATGGGGAAATGTGTGTGTTAGGGTTCTTCCTGTACCCCCCACTCTCTTAAAATAAACCAGCCAGCTACTGACTCAATCACTTACAAACTTTCACACTTTCTAATCCATAGCCTCTCATTTCTCCTCTTCTCACTTTTTACAGTATATGCCTGGTCAGTGTTCCTCAGTGTTCTGCTGTATTTTCACAATATTGTTTATTTCTTCTTTTTTTCTGTATAGCATAATACACTATGGGCCAGTGTCCCAGACCAAAAACTAAGCCTAAACCTAGACTAAACAACATTTCCAATTTTGATTCACCACTGTAATCCCTGAACTTAATCCGTTTCTGGGAAACACTTTAAGATTAATTTCAGTTTCCAGTTATTCTGTAGCACATCATGCTCTCTCCCTCTACACCTCCCTTTTGCTGTGAGCAGCCTGGCACAGTGATGTTAAACATTCCACCTGCTAGCCTTAGTCTAAGCTGAAACATAAACCAGACCACCAACCTCCCAGTGATACCTGCTGATGACTTCTCCTTCTGTATGCTTGCCTAGGACACCATGTGTCATTAGCTAAAGAAGGCACATACATCAGACTTTCCCACCAGTGTCTGTTTCTCACCATCATGAATACGCACACAGTAATATCATCATTCAGGGAGTTTGCTGTAGTGACAGTCTGCTAATTAAATGTCTGAGTGACATTTGACTCTAAAGGATTGTTAGTTGAAGTGTACTAAAAAAATCCTGATGGTAAAAGGGAGCTGCTGCTCATTGCTTTGTTGTTTCATGAATCTAAAAATAAAATGTGCAGCCTTTTCATCTTATTCTTGTTTAACTCATAATGTATTACTGTTCATTGATTCAGGAGCTCAGTGTTGCTGTGCCTTCATTTTCAGCTCATTATTCATGAACATGTTCTCCATCTAAATTTCATCTCTTCTTCTCTATCTATAGAATACTATGTATTACTCTACTATGTATGGTATATGATATTTATATCTTTTCTTTCCTTTTCCCCTCTCAGATCTGTTTATTGAGCGGTTCTGTATGACAGGAGGCAGCAGCCCCATTGGCTACCTGAAAGCATGGCACACAAACTTGTACCTATCTGCAGATGCGGAAAAGGTCCAGGAGGCACTGGCTCAAGGTGAGCAGACTAAGAAGAGCACTGGACTATTTAGAGAATATGTGTAGTGTTTTGTCAGTTGTTGTTAGATACTGTATTTTTTATGGTTTGTGAAAATATCCGGCAATTATCTGGCAAAGATTCAAAGAACTTATCTCTAAACGAGGGGTGGGGAGCTCCAGCCCTGGACTCCTATACGGTTAGGCAGGCACATAAACAGGAGGACCCCAAGACGGCTTGAACCTCTGCCCATTACCCTTAGGCTGTATAAATGCTGTCTTGATTGGTATGAATAATAATTGTGTTTCAAATGTCCGTTCTTCAAGATACATTTCACTGAGACTCAGCCTCACCCCGGGAATAGAGCTTGAGGATCAGATTGGGTTCCACAAGCTTCAACGCTCCAGAATGCCCCTCTGGTTCAGTACTGACTACCTGCAACTCTGACCTTCATGAATCACCACAGTGCAGTAAAGCAAATACAATTGGTTGCTTTGGGGAAAAAACTCATTAAACTGCACTTGGAACATGATAAGTGTCTCGCTTGATAACAGATTTTACAATACACTTTAAATTAAATCAGGTTTAATTCCCATTTAATTTCCCATTCTCATTTTCCTTTCCCCTCAAAATGTCTGCACTTAGATGATTTTTCTGCTTAACCACACCAGATTCAATCATCAATTAATTGTGTAAAGGCAGGGGACCCTATCACCTCTGCTCAAAGCAGTAATGGCTTGTAAGCACCATTTTCACCTTAATTTTATTAAATGGCCAAAAGTATGTTGTGCACAGGGGACACAGTCATGCTGGAACAGAAAAGGCTCTTCTCCAAACTGTTGCCAGAAAGTTGGCAGTCTATAATTGTCTAAAATATCTTTAACATTACCCTTCACTGAAATTAAGGGGCTGAGCCTAAAGCCTGAAAAATAGCCCCAGACCATTATGCCTCATCCACCAAACATTACTGTTGGCACTATGCATTATGGTAGGTTGTGTTCTCCTAACACCAAATCCAGATTTGTCCCCAAGACTGCCAGATAATGAAGCATGATTAATTTGTCCAGAGAACACGTTTCCACTGCTCCAGAGTCCAGTGGTGGCATTCTTTGCACCACTTCAGCTGAGGCTTAGCATTGCACATAGTAGTCTTAAGTTTGTGTGCAGCTGCTTGGCCCTGGAAATCCATTTCATGGAGCTCCTGATGCATACTTCTTGTGCTGATGTTGCTTTCAGAGGTTGTTTGGAACTTGGTAGCAAGTGATGTAGATATTTTAGAAGCAATCTGGGTAAAAATATATCAATTACATGTAATACTCAGATCCCAGTGTTTGTTGTTACTGTTCACAAGCCTCCTAAATCATATCTGCAGAGATATCATTACAGTCTATGACTGTCTATCATCAGCAAATACAACAAGGGTATAATTTTACTTGATTTTAATATGCATATTGATGCTGTCCTAGACTAGAAGTACAGGAATATCTATCAAACCTGATCACTGTGGACTTCTATCAAGCTGTTCTTGATAATTAAACTGACCTGTCACCTGGAAAGACCAACAATTTTGAATAGTTTCAGTTGAGTTTTAATGTTCACCATGGCACTGAAAGTTATTAATGATTTGAGACTGAATATGAAGAAGTCTTTCATTCTAATACTACATTGAGCATAGGTGGTCAACATTCACACTGAGCCTCTGCACTAATAGGTTGGCCTTTCCAGATCAGTCCTAACCTTGTTTCTGAGCCACTTTACTGGTCAACAGCACTTAGTGTCAGCATAAATGCGCCCCTTTTATGGGGTGTCCATCAGGGTTCAGTTTGGGTCCAACCCTGTTGCCTTTCTATGAGGAATTCCTTTTTCATAGCTATGCAAAGGAAACACACAAATATACATCTCAGCTTCCCCCGACTGATACATTAATAGTATTCATCAAAAACCTTATAATAAGAATTATTTTTACAATTATACAAGGACAAAATAAAAGTATTCATTTAACAAGGTAAATGTTACCCTTTCCTAAGTACGGTGTCTATGTGTACATGTGACAATCCAATGACCTATTTGCAATGCAACTAATGGGTACCATTCATTACTGGCTTTTATGTGTCATGGATCCTACTTGTTTGACCTTCATATTGAAGTGTAGCCAGAGCTTCTTATTGGCTTGTTTTTGTTTGGTTTTCTCTCAGGCATTGCAGCAGCCACCATGTTTATGCCAGAGAAGCAGATAGAAGTATCAGAGACCCAGCTGAGAGTGGCATTTGATGGCGATGCTGTTCTCTTCTCTGATGAGTCAGAGCGTATATTCAAAGCTCATGGTCTGGACAAGTTCTTTGAGCACGAGAGGGAAAATGAGAACACACTGCTGGATCATGTATGTACTGAAATGCAGTTGATTGTCAATAATAGTGATTATGCTCAATGCATGCTTTGGATGCAGGGCATGAGCGAAGCGCAACCCTGTGTTGATCTTTCATCTGTTAATGTGATGTTTGTAGCTTTTTACTTTCTGTTTTCTTTTATGTTCATTTACTTTTTTTACATTCCAAAATGTATTTCAAACACTAAAAAAGTCGTAAGATTGACAAATTCATGTCTGAATAGGGGAATTTCCAAATTTCTGTATAATTAAATTGCTAATACTTAAGTAGCCATTCGGAGTGCTTTGATATGAAATGCTCTGTTTTTAAGAAACTTACAGAGTCTTACTAAGTGAGAACTTTACACAGTGGTGGTGATAGGAACCAGACATCTATGTGTCTAATGCCTCTGAAAGCTTCCTCACAAAAGGTTACTGCATAAAACACACTTTTTGATTCTGAAGTCATTGTTTTAAGATACTTTTGTGATAAAGCTTTGGCCTAAAATGTCTCCTTTAAAGGAAAATTTATGGTGGACAGGTACATGCAGAGGAGGTAAAACAGGTAAAATAGTTCCAAAGAAAATAAATTTCACATTTACTACTATTTTAACTCTAGGGATTTAGGTTCACTGGTAACTTTAAAAATATAAATGGTAGAAAATGGCTATATTTCTTAGCTGTCCAGAGAAAAACAAGTGGAAAAATAAATGTAGAAAAATTAAAATTGGGGAAAAAAATGGAGATACATGTTTGGACAGGGATGATTTGTATTACAGACATTATGAACTATGCTTTCTCTCACCAAACTGTAAAGAAATCTGAGTTGGTAAATTTCTCTACAATGTACCATTAGATATCCAAATACACTGAACGACTTTGTTTACATCTCAAGAACTGAATTCTGGATTTCAAAAGTCTATGAAATAATCATCTCATAACATAATAATCAAATAAAAGACTACAGATTCTAGAAAGCTCCCAATAAAATCAGTTATTCTGTGTCTGTCCAACTCAGGGCCCACTGAAGGGTTTTCTTGAGGCCCTGGGAAAGCTCCAGAAGAAGTTCTATGCTAAAGGCCATCGGTTAGACTGCCCCATTCGCACTTACCTGGTGACAGCCCGCAGTGCAGCCAGCTCAGGCATCCGTGCTCTAAAGACTCTCCGTGCCTGGGGACTGGAGATAGATGAAGCGCTGTTCCTGGCTGGTGCCCCCAAAGGCCCCATGCTGGAGAAAATACGACCCCACATCTACTTCGATGATCAGATGTTCCATGTAGAAGGAGCAGTGGAGATGGGCACTATTGCTGCACACGTGCCCTACGGCATAGCACAGAAATACCCTCATAAGAAGGGCACCAACTTTGCCAAGTAGCAGAGACAGAACGGAGCAGGAAAGGACAGCAGAGATTCAAATGAGTGCACTGCCCTGCATGCCTGAGTGGGTCCTGCAGAAAGACTCATGTTGTGGATATTTTTTTTTTGACAAGCTGATTTGTCATAAAAACTGAACTGAACACACTGATTGCTGATTTACTTTCATTTTCAAAATGAATTTTACACAACAGTGTGCTGCCTCTGCCTGACAAAAGACTGATTTGTCCTGTCTTCACTGTTATTCAACCTCATTTCTTGCTTCACTGTGGTTAAATACCTGAGTGCAATTAGAAGAAGATTCATCTGCTGAGGTGAAAATTCTTTCCATCATCGTCCTCAGTTTCTTTATACGTGAAACACATGAAGTGAACTGAGTGTTTAAACTGTTAAAACTGTGTATAAAAGAACAATGTACATTCATGTGTAAAGTGACTTGCTTTGCTTTACGGGACAGAAATATACTGTAACTTTCTATGTTTGTTTATAATGTGATATCATGTTGTTCTGTCTTGTACATTCATGTGATCATTTGAATTAACCACTGTAGCAACAAAGTAAGCCATAATGTCCTGAGAAGCCATAATAAGCCATAAATAACAGCCTGAAGTGACCATTATTGTTGCTTGTTGTATAGTCCTCTACCAACAAAGACAATTGGAATGACCTCTGTGAGTGAAGGTGGCCAATCTAATCCATTAAAGCAGTGTTTAGTTTCTCATCACATCATAATAAACTGAGAAACATATTTTCTAAATTGATTTACATGCGCAGTGTATAATGTAGCACGGACAGTTACAAGACATGAGTGTAGGTGAGACACTATATCCAGCAGTTTAATACAGCTGATTATTATATTTGTACAGTTTTCCCCACCCTACAAGAAACAGGTAAACATCACAAATAGATCTTGTTCTGGTTGGAAGGAATACTTACTGTTATGCAGTTAAGAGAACGATCATGCTACCTTTTCACAACAGTGTGGTGCTGTTTGTCACACAATGAACTAAATATCCCATTACAGCAGCTATGTCTGCTTGTGCCAGTCATTAACACTACAGTATCTTTTAACTATAAAAGCATGGAATGATTATGGTTAGTTAACTGAAACACAAAACATGGTGAGCAAAACAAAATCATGTAAAATTAGACTGGGGATAGAGGTTAGAATCAGCTCAGCAAATAAACAAAATATGTAAAGAATGTGTTTGTTTCAGGATTTAACATATTGGGGAAAAAATGTACCATTACTTTGCAGAGGCCACATTTAATGTTTATCCTTTTCCAGTATGTTAAATTCAGCATATAAACAGTAACTGTGCACTGAAATGTACAGAAGTGTGTATTTTCATGAAAGAGACAACTGTAAGAAGTGTGAAAGTTCGGTGATTATTTCTTGTCAGAAAGATTGTATGAGTGAGCAGTGTTAGGAGGGCAAAGCACTGTACATGCACTGGAATCTGTAAGACCCAAATTACATTTTATTATAAGAGGTGTGTATCGTATAATTCATTTTATATTTAGATTTTTCTTAGATTAGATTTTTTTTTTAGACTTTTAATATTTGATTAGTAAATGGGTTCTTGCCAATTAAGTCCCAAAAGTCCTTTCTAGTTACCGGTAATAGGTCTATATCCCATTTTTTTGGCTTGGAAGCTGTATAACAGAACCAGGATAATAGATCAGTCTGTATATTTCTGAACTTACACACACTGTAAAAATTGCTCATCAGTTCAACCCCAAAAAATCACTTTATGTAGTAAGAAGTAAATTAATTGGTTTTATTCAACCTAAATAAATACTTTAAATGAATGTTTCTTTCAATCAATGTAGTTTTTTGTGCTCGATAAAACTAGTTTAATTGTTTGTTACTGCATGATCAAATCTTTTTGGGTTGATCTGATAAGCCATTTTTTTCTAAATTGCATTAGGATGCTTTATTACGATACTGTACTTTATCCTTTTTACTCTCCTTTTACCTTAAATTGGGGCAAATGGGTGTGAATCTATCACAGTATTTTTGCCCATTTCTGTCCTTTATTTGCCAATACTTTTCCTAATTGTGGTTCACATTTGGTCTAACCTTACAGCAAAAAAAAGATTAGATAGGCACAGACTTAGCAGTGGATTCCTTTGTTAATAAATTTTTATCATTATATTTCTCTATTTTTCAAATATTGTACAAATCCTATCCTAAAATATATATCTACAACTGTAACATACATGTCTGACTGAAAACAAAATATTTCATCAGTTGACAATGTTTACAGATACTGCCCTCTTCTGGATAGACCTGGAAATTAGCCACATCTAAAAACACATCTTAAAAAGAAACATTATTTTAAACAAGCTATAGAGATTATGTCAGTATGGTATACTATTAATGGCTAATGATCAAACTGCCCTCTGTATGAATTATTAATTAACTCTGGATTTCAAGGAGTTTCTGTGTATCTGGACAGGCAGTGAAATTTGGGAATAAAGAGTGTGTATCAGAAGCTGGTATAAAGAGCTTGTTTATTTTAGTAACATTTCATAATTTAACATGCTTTTGCTCACTTTTGCTCAGTTCCATAGTAAACCTATATTAGATCCTGATCGATAGTATTGCTCCAATATTTCAGTAACTACAGGCAAAAATCAGCAGCTATACTAATCCACTGTATGTCAAGCAGTATGTTTGATCCAAATAATAGACTGATGTGCTCTTGTACCCGTTCCTGTGTTCTTAGTTCTCAACTGGTAATTAATTAAATTAAAGACAAAATGGGAAACATTTGTTTTATTTAATGAGAAAACATTCTTGTTTACACAGGTAATTTATATCACACATTAGTTATTTTATTATTATTTGATCATTTCTTTTAAAGTATAGGCCTACCACAACCTCTAGTTCTATCAGTACTGTCTTACCAAGTGAATAACTGCCAAATAATTATTTAGTGAATGTATTTATGCCACAGTTTGGGTCTGTTAAATGGCCACTGCTCACCGGTAGGCCCCAAAGTTTTATTATTATTATTATTATTATTAGAATTATTATTACACACTTCTAAAATCTAAGAATAGCTCAGTCAATTTGCACTGAAGTCCCTGTAGGTAGCAAGTAGCCTTAGTATGCATAAAGCCTGGGATTTTAAAGAGTCAATACCAATCAATCATTGCTTGAATGCCGCAGCCTATTTGAGTACTGCTGCTGACCATGTTCATCTGTCCATGACCACAAGTTACCCATTTTCTTATGGCTATTTCCAGCATGTTAATGCACCATGTCACAAAGCCAAAGCTGTCTCAAACAGATTTCATGAATGCGACAATAAGAATCCAATACAACCTTTACCTTTGGGATGGGGTAGAATAGAAGATTCGCAGCATGAAATATTTCCTGGAAATCTGCAGGAAGCGATCCAGTCATGTTAACATGGACCAGAATCTCACATGAATGTTTCCTACATCTTGTGGAATCCATGCCATGAAGAATTATTTTGACAGCAAAGTGAGGGCCCCAGTATTAATATGTGTTTCTAAAGTATAGTACAGTAGTTAGATAAGGTGCTCGGAGAGTGTATATGGTTATACTGTCATAATGTACATATATTGTACACACTGTGCAATACTATCAATGCAAATTTACAAATGCTACACATTGACCAACTTTCTGCCCCTCATCTGGCAATGTATCTCAGGGATACATACTTTACAAAAGTTACTGAATAACACCAGAAACACTGCTAGACCATTTTTCTTTATCTGCATATTAAATCAACAGTAATAATACATTTTTATTCATTTTTGTTATTGTTTAAAAAAAAAACTATGATTCATACACTATATTTCCAAAAGTATTCACTCACCCATTCAAATAATTAAATTCAGGTGTTCCAATCTCTTCCATGGCCAGAGACGTATATAACAAAGCACCTAGACATACAAACATTTGTGAAAGAATGGGTCGCTCTCAGGAGCTCAGTTAATTCCAACGTGGTACCGTGACAGGATGCCATGTGTGCAACAAGTCCAGTCATGAAATTTCCTCACTACTAAATATTCCACAGTCCACTGTCAGTGGGATTATAACAAAGTGGAAGTGATTGGGAACAATAGTAACTCAACCATGAAGTGGAGCGGCATCAGCTGATGCTGAGGCACATATTTCGAAGAGATCGCCAACTTTCTGCAGAGTCAATCTCTACAGACCTTCACACTTCACGTGGCCTTCAGATTAGCACAAGAACAGCGTAGAGAGCTTCATGGAATGCATTTCCATTGCCGAGCAGCTCCATCCAAGCCTTACATCACCAAGCGCAATGCAAAGTGTCGAATGCAGTGGTGTAAAGTGCCGCCACCTGACTCTAGAGCAGTGGAGACATGCTGTCTGTAGTGACAAATCACACTTCTCCATCTGGCAATCTGATGGACGAGTCTGGGTTTGGCAGTTGTCAGGAGAACGGACACTTTTCTTGACTGCATTGTTCCCAGTGTAAAGTTTGGTGGCGGTGAGGATTATGGTGTGGGGTTGTTTTTCAGGACTTGGGCTCAACCCCTTAGTTCCAGTGAAAGGATATCATAATGCTTCAGCACCAAGAGACTTTGGACAATTTCATGCTCCCAACTTTGTGGGAACAGTTTTGGGGACGGCCCCTTCCTGTTCCAACATGACTGCACAGCAGTGCACAAAGCAAGGTCGATAAAGACGTGGATGAGCGAGTTTGGTGTGGAAGAACTTGACTGGCCTGCACAGAGTCCTGACCTCAACCTGATAGAAAACCTCTGGGATGAATTAGAGTGGAGACTGTGAGCCAGGCCTTCTCGTCCAAAATCAGTGTCTGACCTCACACATGTGCTTCCGGAAGAATGGTCCATAATTCCCATAAACACACTCCTAACCCTTGTGGAAAGCCATCCCAGAAGAGTTAAAGCTCTTATAGCTGCAAATGGTGGGCCGACATCATATTAAACCCTATGGATTAAAAATGGGATGTCACTCAAGTTCATATATGTGTGAAGGCAGAGGAGCGAATACTTTTGGCAGTACAGTGTATATAATTACTTACCACCATGTCAGTAAAGCCTGCACCACTGGTGGCCATGATGATTTCTCAGGTTAACTAAATGATGACATATAACCTGAACCAAGTCCTGTGAACTATATACTAATATTAGACAGACTTTTGATAAAGTATAACTTAACTGGCTAAAATCCTTCAATCATGCGCCTTAACTTAACTTACAGGATGGTAAAGAATTTGTATCTCCTAGTGCACCTTGTCTGTTTTAGCGTGAAGGAAACCAGTTTGGAAAAATGATGCAGCCATCACAAATTGATGGTTTGTTTTGGCCTCTGTCTCCTCCCCTGTTCTTCATCCTTGTCATCTGTGTCACCTGTGTGTAGTCTGTAGCCCTGCCCTCATGTTAGCCCCAGGTGTTTCTTGTTTGTTCCATGTATTTTTTATCCCTGGTTGTGTGCTTTGATTTTTCTTGGTATTTTGTGTTGTCAGGTTCTATTTTGTTATCTCCTGTTAGCTTGGCAGTTTTCTTCATGTGCCTTTGTGTTTTTTCTTTAAGTACTTTTGTCATTGTAACATGGGGGAGCGAGGAGGCGGACGCATATGCTGAGATAAGTGACTTTTATTAAGGGCAAATCCAGGGTCATAGTCGAAACGGTTCAAACAGCCAACACAGAGAGAACTCAGATCAGACATGACAAACAGAAACACAGAACCTCAAACAAGAATCAAACACTACAAACATATAAGCAACAAAGACTGGCAAAGACAAGGGGCAAACCCAGGGCTTAAATACAACAGGGATGATGAGGGACAGGTCAAAAAAAGAAACAATCAGGGGTGGAGTCACGAAACAAGGGGTGGACCAGACAGAAAAACAAACGCAAGTGGAAGATTAAAACAAAGGGGCACGTGGATGATCAGAAAGTAAACAGAAAAAGCACATGGAGTAGTGGGAGGAGCCAACCGTGACAGTCTTTATTGTTCTTTCTTTGTTTTGTTGTTTTTGCAGATTTATTTTCTTCTGTAGTTTTCAATAAATACAAGGACTTACACATGCATCTTGCCTCTTCGTCTCTCCCAACATCACAGACATTACAGAAGGACTACACATTGAGCAAAAAACAAAACTGTGTAGACATAGAGTAACTGTATAATTTATCAGTATATGTTGCAAAAGCTACTTATAAGGCCAGTGAAAAGATTTCTGCATTAAACATTGATATGTAATAGCATGTGTGGCTAAACGGTACTCATGATTTTATGACTGTATCTAGGTCTCAGTGTAAACAAAATAAAAAATTCATGAAACGACTGCAGTACGCTTGTTGGTACAGTTAGGCTACACTCAGTTCAGCATCTCGGGGTCTTTGTAAACTCCTGTTTTTGGGAGGCCCTGTGTGGACTTTCATGCTCACAGCACAAATGCATAACAGAAAGAGGAAGCTACAGAGGCTGATCCTAGTATGTCACAATGTATTTTGCTCAATTGCTCAAGGTCAAAAGTCATGGACCATCAGCTCTGGGGATCGAACCGGCAACCTTCCAGTCACAGGGCCAGTTCCCTAACCTCCAGCCCACGACTGCCCCGTAATATTTTATGTTATGAATTTATGTTAAAGCCAATGTTTTACAGACCTTAATCAGGCACATTAAGGAACATAGGAATGATTTTCTTGTTCGAGGCATGAGAAATGTAGGCACATATTGGACTGAATTGTATCAGATCTGAAGTATAGACAACAGAAGTATTGAAGTACATTGAGTAATAACTTGTTTAAATGTATATACACACACATACACGCACACACACATATATATATATATATATATATATATATATATATATATATATATATATATATATACACACACACACACACACACACACACACTGCACAAAAAAATAAAGGGAACACTCAAATAACACATCCTAGATCTGAATGAATGAAATATTCTCATTGAATACTTTGTTCTGTACAAAGTTGAATGTGCTGACAACAAAATCACACAAAAATCAATGGAAATCAAATTTATTAACCAATGGAGGCCTGGATTTGGAGTCACACACAAAATTGTGTAAAGTGGAAAAACACACTACAGGCTGATCCAACTTTGATGTAATGTCCTTAAAACAAGTCAAAATGAGGCTCAGTATTGTGTGTGGCCTCCACGTGCCTGTATGACCTCCCTACAATGCCTGGGCATGCTCTTGATGAGGTGGCAGATGGTCTCCTGAGGGATCTCCTCCCACACCTGGACTAAAGCATCTGCCAACTCCTGGACAGTCTGTGGTGCATGGAGTGTGTTGGTGGACGGAGCAAGACATGATGTCCCAGATGCGTTCAATCGGATTCAGGTCTGGGGAATGGGCGGGCCAGTCAATAGCTTCAATGCCTTCATCTTGCAGGAACTGCTGACACACTCCAGCCACATGAGGTCTAGCATTGTCCTGCATTAGGAGGAACCCAGGACCAACCGCACCAGCATATGGTCTCACAAGGGGTCTGAGGATCTCATCTCGGTCCCTAATGGCAGTCAGGCTACCTCTGGCGAGCACAAAGAACTGCCACTCCACACCGTTACTGACCCACTGCCAAACCAGTGATGCTGAAGGATGTTGCAGGCAGCAGATTGCTCTCCACGGTGTCTCCAGACTCTGTCACGTCCATCACATGTGCTCAGTGTGAACCTGCTTTCATCTGTGAAGATCACAGGGCGAATTTGCCAATCCTGGTGTTCTCTGGCAAATGCCAAGTGTCCTGCACGGTGTTGGGCTGTGAGCACAACCCCCATCTGTGGACGTCAGGCCCTCATACCATCCTCATGGAGTCGGTTTCTAACCGTTTGTGCAGACACATGCACATTTGTGGCCTGCTAGAGGTCCTTTTGCAGGGCTCTGGCAGTGCTCCTCCTGTTGCTCCTTGCACAAAGGCTGCCAGGTTGTTGCCCTCCTACGGCCTCCTCCACGTCTCCTGGTATACTGGCCTGTCCCCTGGTAGCGCCTCCAGCCTCTGGACACTACGCTGACAGACACAGCAAACCTTCTTGCCACAGCTTGCATTGATGTGCCATTCTGGATGAGCTGCACTACCTGAGCCACTTGTGTGGGTTGTAGAGTCCGTCTCATGCTACCACAAGTGTGAAAGCACCACCAACATTCAAAAGTGACCAAAACATCAGCGAGAAAGCAGAAAGGTACTGAGAAGTGGTCTGTGGTCCCCACCTGCAGAACCACTCCTTTATTGAGTGTGTCTTACTAATTGCCAATAATTTCCACCTGTTGTCTGTTCCAACAGCATGTGAAATTGATCGTCAGTGTTGCTTCCTAAGTGGACAGTTGGATTTCACAGAAGTTTGATTTACTTGGAGTTATATTGTGTTGTTTAAGTGTTCCCTTTATTTTTTTGAGCAGTGTATATATATATATATATATATACACACACACACACACATCATACTTGTGTCATCTGAAAGAAGCAGCTCTGTACTTAATGCTTATTACTTTTGTGAATATGCTCTTAAGAACAACTAAAGAGTTATTTATTTTGGTTAAACAGTTAAAGAGTTTACCACATAGAGCTAATGAAATCATAAAATCAATTTTTTTTTTAAATTGGAATTTTTAGTTACATTTTTTTTCTGTCCTGCACCTCCTCTGCATCACTTTAGGTGGCAGTGGTGACATTTGGCAGAACATTGCAGTGAAGCTTGTGGTAAATCTACTCAAGAACAGAATTTATTCTGTTTAAAAGCAAATGAGCTTAAGAAGTAGCTTTATTTAAACACAGAAAGCAACACTTCTCAAGTTAGAATATAAAATTAGGCCAACAGTCAGCATGAGAGGGTATTTCAGTCCTTAGCACCTGCATGTTGTGAGAAGTGCACAGTACATTAATACAGTAGCAGTGAGAGGTCAGTGACCTAGTGGACATAATGCAGCAGCGTCAGCATCAACAACAGCTTGGTTGCCTGAGAAAATTTCTTGTGCCTTTATGCTCTTACTAGGCCTTAAGTTAAGTAATATGTTTATACCACTATTTTGTTGTTACCAGACTCTATTTCAGAGCATACTATTCTATTAGCAGTGACTTTCTATGTAGTCTATTCAAGCTGTGTCAGCAATGGGTGCACCTTAAAGTAACTAAATTCACTAATTCGAAGGCTTGTCTGGATATGTGTGAACGCATGGTGTGTGAATGCAGGCAGTCAGGTCTTTTGGTTCTGTACAGCTGCAATGGTTTGTCTGTCTCTACTTGGGATTAGGAGAGATTATCTGTGGGAAGATTCATTTGCTCTGTCTTTACCACTTCAGCTGCATCCTAATGTGTTTGTTCAGTTCAAACAGAGGATAGAATTTCAAGGAATGTGCAAATTCATTCAGGCTTCAGACCTTATGTGTATATTTGCAACTTGGCACAAAAAAGCATGATCAGTTCCAGCATCAGCATAAATTCTTCCACAAAAGCTGCACAAAGCAGAGCTTGATGTATGAGTGCCTTTCAGCTGTTTTCAGTATAGGGCTTGAAGTGCATAAAGAGAGTGAGGAAAGGATGATGCAGTGCCCTCTCTTAAAGAGTTTTCTTTTTAAGATGTTTCCCACAGTGCTGATCTCTTTCTGCACCCCCTGAGTATCGCATTAGGTGGCAGCAGTGACATTTATATAGCTGAGTTTATTGGATGCATTTACCAAAACACAGCACACTTCATGACAGCCTAAAAAATTGCATATGTTACTTTTCTGCTGTGTTTTGGACTTATATATAAGTTATGTAGCTATTAGATTTGGGAATAGAAGTGTAGGCCCACATATGGCTCTCTTAGGGTTCAAGGATTTAGGGGGTGTTGTTTATTTTGTGATAAATTCATAAATGTGCCATCATCCACTTTGTGTGTGTTCATCTAACATTTTTACAATGACTTTAACTGTTTCAGCTAATCAGACTTTGGAACTATTTGTTTTATACCTTTTGTTGTAGAATTACTTAAAGGTCCCATATCCTACATTTTTCTTGTACTTGTATTTTTTTCCCCTTGAAGCCCACTTATGACATCTGTGTGTGATTAAATCCCCAAAACAACCCTAATTAATTTTTACATGACCATTTTCCAACCTCTCTTTATCCCTTAAGCAGGCTGCTTTTGTTAATGAGCCTTTGAGACTTATGTAAATGATTTTGAATCTTCTGATTGGTTGTCTTGTATTCTGCTTTATTCAAAAAGCAGTCCAGGATTAAACACTCAGTGTGAATAGGTGGAGTCAAACTGCTGTGATTTTTGTGACATCACAGAAATTACTCATTCAAAATGAGCTGTTTTTGAAGCTTGGTTTCTATACATAGACTGTATAGTGAAGAATCCAAACCCTAACTTAACCAGGGGACCAGCCGTATGTCTGGAGAAGTGAAGTTTATTAGTTTGCGCACAGGTACCAGACACCTAGCCAGCCCATAAGACACTGGGCTGATGCAGTTTTATAGCAGGACTGATACCACGGTTAGGCTCAGCCTATACATGACAAGTGACAGGTAAGAAAGACATGACCATTCAGAGAAAAATAAGGATAGACAGAAGAATGTTCTAAATTACAGTACATTTCTACAATGGACTGAAGGATAAATGATATATTTTGAAACTTTAGCATTGTTTACATCATACTGTCTCATATAAATGAAGTGAGAAAAGTTCAGTTTTCCACTATAGGGGCCCTTTAAAATCAGACTGGAGCTGGGGATCAAAACAAAACACTGGCTGAATCACTTCATCAACAGTACTGAAATATTCCATGTTTTTCAATTACAAAGTAATCAATTGGTCACTATTATCAGCAACTGTGAGCCAATAATCATGCTCCATTCAAAATCTAACTGCTGATTAGTCTAAATTACGTTCTGTGATTCTAATGAATCAGCCAGTTCTTCTTTTTTTGAGTCTGCTAATCATGCAGTCCATAAATACAGAATAAGGCCAAAAGTATTTGGACACCCAACCTGTATACCTATATGAGCCTACTGAATATCCTATATTAAACCTATTGCCATTAATACAGTAATATAGGGTTGCCCCCCCCCCTTTTTTTTGTGGCTATAACAGCCTTCACTCCTATAATAAGGCTTTCCATAAGGTTTTCCATAAGTGTTTCTATGGGAATTTGCCCTCATTTATTCAATAAGCATTTGTTGGGTCAGGCACTGCTGCTGGATGAGAAGGTCTGGCTTGAAATCGATGGTCTAATTATCTCCAAAGGTGTTCAAAGGGGTTGAGGTCAGGACTTTAGAATTCTTCCACACCAAATTTGTCAAACTATGTGTTTAAGGAAATTACTTTGTACAGTGGGGCACAGTCACACTGGAACAGGAAAGGGCCTCCCCCAGGCTGTTGCTACAAAATTCGAAGTAATTATCTAAAATGTCTTTGTATAAACTCTGTAGTGAGTGATGGGCGACTTTTACATGTTATGCACTTCAGCACTAGTGGCTTTACTCTGTGAGTTTTCATGATTTACCACTTCATGGATGAGCTGTTGTTGCTCCTAAATGCAACCATCTTGCAATAATAGCACTTACAGTTGACTGGGGCAGATTTAGCAAGTCAGAAATTTCATGAACTGATTTGTGGCAAAGCTGGCATCATATGACTGTGCCATGTTTAAGGTCACTGAGCTCTTTAGCATGACACATTCTACTGCAGATGTTTGTATATAGAGACGGAATGACAATGTGCTGGTTTTTTACTCATATGTTAGCAGTGTGCGTGGCTAAAACACCTGAACTCAATAATTAGGAGGAAGGTTTGCATATTTTTGGCTGTATAGTGTATACCAATTTCTAGCACCTGAGACTTCTTTCTGGTTTAAGCCAATACCACTTCTGGTCTTAATTTAAAAGGTATCAGAAATAATATTGCCCAGAAATCAGTATCTAAGTAAAGGTATCAAAAGTTTCAGTCACACTGTTAATGCATCACGACAAAAGCCTTTCTTGTGTCCAGATGAGAATGTGGACTATGAACTGCATTCAGGTGACCTCTAGCCCTCATTACAGAGCAATGTTGTTGTTGCTGCCTTGCTAGTAATCACTGCTGGCTGCATCTCCACTGAGGAGTCACTCTGTTTGTGTGGTGAAAAGAAGTATTGGCAATGTCCTTTCTGCTGATACCTGCTGTCAGTGCCAACAGTACAATGAATGCGGGCCTGCTAGGCAGACAGTTTTGGTGATAAACTGAACCTGGCGCCACACTGTAATGAAGACACCACTACACTTGGTGATTGATCAGAACTCATTTCCATTTTATAACTGCTGAGATGTTGAAGATGAAGGGCTGAGGGGGGACCACTGCCAGCTGGCTCAGCCTTATCACTATAGTGCAAAAAGACCACATTAAATAAACCCATTAAACCCACTGCTCATCTTAGTAGTATCCTATGATGTATAATAAGGACTGGACTTTATCTCTCAGTATTTTGAAGTGACATGACTTAGACAAAGAGACCTATTAAGTATAAAGGCAGGTAAGGAAAACCTGAATAAACGCATGGAGAAACATAAAATGCTTGTAGACAGGTGTCCTGCATTATACAACTAAGCAAATTAACATCCTACCGTGCTCTGTGGCATGTATAAAAATGCTGACAGGCTCAATTGACCTTGATTTTGAATGAGGATGGCGTAGAGGAAAAAATCTAAGTGAATTTGAATGAAGGTTAATTATTGGGGCATTGATGGCAGGAGCTTTAGTCACAAAAACTGCTCAACTGGCTACTGTTTCAATAGAAAAAGTGACTTAAATAACATCAGCATTTAGCTCTGTAGGAAAGATCTCAAAAAAGTTGAAAATTGTGGTCAACTGTGCAAAATAAATGCCTTTGCATTAGTGCTGTATGTAAGGAAAACATAAGAGTAATTGTTCCTCCGGTGACTGTTAATGTCAATGCAGGACATGATCAGAGTGTCAGCGAGAACAGTCCATCCACAACTACAGAGACAGGAGAGAGGGATGTTACAGTAGGCTTTCAGTGCATAAACACCTCATTACACAGATGGATGCACATTTGAGTGTTCAGTGGTGCAGAAAGCACAGGAACTGGCCTACAGAGATATGGAACAAAGTGATATGGTGAGTAAAGTCCTCCTTCGCCATGTTTTCTCTAATCGGGAGAGTTCATGTGCAGTGTACACCAAGACCACAGACCAGGCCCGAATGGCTGACCTACCTACCCCCTATAGTGAGGGGATCTGAAAATGATGTAAATCATATGCAGTGGCCTCCACAGTCACCAGATCTTAAATAAATTGAACATTGAAAACTGGAAGTATAGTAGACAGCGCTCTCCACCAGCATCATTAAAACATCAATTGAGACAATATCTTTTGGGAGAATGGTGGTCAATCCTTTCATCCCTTCAGGACAGTTCCAGCAAAGGTGTAGTTAAGCTGTCTTGTGGTGGACCAACATCTTACTAGGACTCTTTTTGTTGTTTTTGTTGCCCATGTGTGTATTTTTATCTACATATATATAGAACCATCTTCTACATGCTTTGTACCTTTGTATTTAACTGATTTGGGCATATTTATCAGCAGATGGACTATATTTCTCATAGTTTCAGTTTATTCCAGTTTGTATGTGGTGCATCTGTTGACTTATTTGTTGTTTTACATGTCTGCAAGCTGAGCTTCATACTGAAGCTTCGGTTCATTAGTACAACGTATGGTTAAAGATGGAAATAGTTTGGAGAAAAGTTTTATTGATTTCATAGTGAATGTTTGATATAATTTCTTTTATGTTTCTGCTCATAAATAGACCTCCTCTGCTTTTCAGCAAAGAGCAACTTGTCTTATATATATCCTGTTGGCTCTGCTCTGTGTCTCAAAATATTTTGTCTAACATCCTGTTAGCTTGCAAGAGCATCTTTATTCTTAACACAAACCTGAAGCACGACATAGCTAGATGAAGGGGGGGGGGGGGGGGGGGGGGGGTTAGAGCAGAGAATTTACATGATCTGTATGCTCTCAATTCCTCCATAATGTCATGAGTGTACAAATGCTTTATTTGATTTATATTAGTAAACGTTGGCTACAGATTGCTGTTTAACCTCTGGGGAGCACATATTGCACTTTGTACTCTATTACTTAGCAATAGAAGCAATAGAACACGAGAGGCCTTCGGCTCATGCCTGCAACCAAATCACAGCTGTGATGTTATAGCGATAATACATGACCTCAAGTGTTCTATTGCTTTTATACAACAGTTACATTAAATATATAAATAAATTGGGCAGTGAACGTGGCATTTAATATTTTTTAATGTTAGTGATTCCTTCCGCCAAACGAGCAGCTTGTGGCTACCTCAGAGTAATGAGCTCCACTCACTCGCTGCACAGCCAGCAGTTCGGTCCTTACACAGACCAACTGACAGTTTGGGAATTTAGTGTGTAGTCTCATCTTCACAGTCTGACCAAATTGGCTGTGGGTCAAATGTGATCTTTAAAGGATCCATTTTCTGTTTGTGCACAAAGTAAGAAGTAAAAACGTCCAAATGGCCTGAGCATCTCCTACAGCCATCAAAGTCGTTGCTTAGCAACGGAATCTCAGCAGAGTGATACAGTGTTTGTGTTAGAATGCTTCTTAATCAATCAGCTTGCATGACCAGGCCAAACTGTTGTATAAATATATGAGTCCTTCAGAAATAAAGATGAGGAGGGGTTCACCACTCTGTGAAAGACTGCACAATCAAATAGTGCAGCAATTCAAAAATAATGTTTCTCAACACAAAATAACAAAAACTTTTGCTTTTCATTATTAAAACTCTAAAACACAAAGAAGAAACCACATATAAACAGGACCCAGAAACACTGCCACCTTCTCTGGGCTCAATCTCATTTAAAATGGACTGAGGGGAAATGGAAAAGGGTCCTGTGGTCTAACAGTTTAGTGCGTTATGAAATGAAAAATATGACAAATGAGACCCTGAGACCCAGAGTGTTTTTAAAAGAAGAGGTGATGAAACACAGTGGTAAACATACTCCCGACCCAACTTTTTTGGAGTATGTTGCTGGCATCAAATTCAAATTGGACAGGCATTTTTCTAAAACCAATACAATTTTTCAATTTCAATTTTTGATATGTCGTCTTTGTTGTATTTTCTGTTAAAAATATAGTTTGTATAATTTGCATATCATTTCATTTGATTTTTCCATGTATTTTTACACATATATATATATATTTTTTCTAATCACTGTACATGAGCTGCAGATGTGTAGTGGAGGACACACTGTGTATATATATATATATATGTAAAGCCAGGGACATCATGACATTAAAACCAATACCCCCACAATGTCATTTGCAAGTTCCTCTGTATGTATGTAGTTTTTTGACATGTTTTTTGACCAAAGTAACAATCATGAGTTTGAGTTTAGACTACTGTACCCACCTCTGCTTGTTCTAGTTGGTAGATCCCATGTGTAACATTTCACTTTTGTTCTGTAAAATTATGTCAGACCCCAATTATACCTGATTATGATCCTAGCAGAACTCTGCTGCAACTGAGCAGTGTGAAGTTCTGTGCACACGTGTCTGGCTGTGAAGCTTTACCAAATCCGATGTGATGGAAAAATGGAAGTTAGAGAGATGGAGAGAGAAAACTGAGTATTACAGCTGATGATACAGAAAGCATCGGCTTCAGTCCAGCCCAGCACAGACAGATGGTGAGAAGCACTGAGAATTCACACTATCATCCTGCATCAGCGAAGGTCACTGCCACCCTCAGCAGGACACTGGGGCATTTAATAAGTAGTCCACCCCTCAAATGAGCCGATATGTATTCAGATCTGTGGTTTGCAGATATATTCCCTCTTCCAAATGTGATGTTCTAAGCTCTGCAACCCTGATGTTTAATATCCTGTATGGAATTGATAGCCTTGTGCCCCTCCATTATGGGCTCTGAATTGCTGTTGTGGCTGGAAATTAGGTAATAGTGATGTAATTGCAAGGCTTTCAACTAATAATGTTGATTATTCTATATCAACAGATATGGGCGTTCATTAGGAAATAATGTGGAGAGTAGACAGCACGTATGTCCCTGGGGAGTGAATCATCATAGACCAGTAAAAGGCAAGAGTACAGCATTACACATGAAGCATCAAGTTTCAAAGTCACGTGTGGCCATTTCGGCTGCTTTCACAAAGCCAAAGTATGCATTGCTACAAGTTGCCGGCTTGCAAGTATGTTTGTGAGTTGAGATCTATTGTGAGCAAGAAACTCAGTACAATCATACATGCTCGTAAACTACTATTGGTTACTGTTCCTTGTTACAGATGGAAGCAAACACTTGTTGGATGTAGAGTTGTGAAACAGTGAAACAATGATTAGTTTCTTCTCTCTCTTGCTGAAATTCAGATCACATCTCAGGTTACAAACACTTATCACACAGGTTGTATCCTCAAAGGTATATCTACAGTACCTTTATGGCAACTTTCCACTGGACAGTGTGGTATAGTACAATGCATTTAATCATTTTCACTGACAAGGGAACTATACTGTACTCAACCACCTGTGCTGAATTTTGGTACCAAGCATGTTGACCTGGAACATGTGGGTGATGTTGTCACGATTGGCCCCTCCCAGTCCTGTCCATGTGCTCCTTTGTTTTGGTTTAAGTCCTGCCCCCTGTTTGGTTACTCCGCCCCTGATTGTGTTCACCTGTCATTGTTCCGTGTATTTAAGCCCTGTGTTTGCCCCTTGTGTTTGCCAGTCTTTGTATCTTTGTATCTGGTCTTTGTTTAATGTGTGGATTCTGGTTTTTGTCATGTCTGTCCCCCGATCTGTCCGTGTCGGCTATATGAACCTGGACTGTTATGACCATGACCCTGGATTTGCCCATAATAAATCTCGCTTATCTCAGCGTGTGCGTCCGCCTCCTCGCTCCCCCTTACAGATGTTAATAACAATGTTAGTACCATTTCACTGTTTCTTGACTCCAAGATTTTTGAGGTTAATCATGAAAAGACCCCAACCCCCCCCAGACCATGCATGTCAAACTGGGGACTTTATGAGCCGAAGTGCCGTGGAGATTAGTGTTTACACTTTTCTAACACTCTGAATTCAGTTCATGAAGGCCTTGCTAATAATTAGCTGCTGAGCTGAATCAGGTGTGTTTAATGAGGCAGAGTTGTGCTAGTTCTTTGATAAGTAATAAAGTTGACCGTGGCAAAGAAAACAAAGCAGAATATGCAGAATATGAAAAATGAAATTGTGGCTATGCCACTGCTATACAGTACTAAGAACAAGTTCTGGCAAAACCTCAACTCTAGTGAACATTTTGCAGAAGACAATGGAGTGTTATTGTCATGCATTTGATGGTGTCAGTTGTCCATCAGATTGTTCTCTTTGAAAATAATGGTAAGGACTTTAGATGGAAAAAAAGTTTTTTTCAACACGGCCGTAGTCTTCATCATATTGTCTGGTGTCCTCCAGTGACATCTCTATATCAAAGCTACTTATCAGCAGTTCAAAAATAGAGGCAGTCTTCATCAGAATGGAACTGTTTTTGATAGATCCATCAAGCGTCATTGTAATGCACTCAGTTCTGGCTGATAGGGTCACCTCAGTCGGCACAATGAAGCAGAAGGGACACAATATCAGCTTCTTATCCTTGTGGAGACACCTTCTTCCTGGGTGGTGGTGCAGGTGCAGTTCAAATGTCTGCTTAAGTAAGCATGCAGACCTGGTCAACTGGTGCATAGGCGTAATTGATTTTCAGTTTGGCTGTATGCAACATTGAGAACCACTCACTGACCTGTGTCTAAAAAGGATGAAATGGATCTTTCACAAAGACAATCCAGCTTAGAGACCCTCAGTTAACAGCATATGATTTTGAACCTTTCCAGACAGCCATAGCTTTAGCATTTTCTTTCTTTTGGTGAAGATATGAGGGATCTGTGGAAAGTATCCATGGCAACCAGCTGAAGTTGTCCCTGGAGGTAGGGGGTAATCTATGCTTAATCTTTACAGTATGTATTAGATTAGGTACACCTTATCACTGTCTCCATAGTAACCAGAACCCATGTAGCATCTTAAGAGCAAACCATTTACGACTTTGCACAGGGTAGCGCTGGCTAGTTGTTTTAGCTCCTCAAGGTGCATCAGCTCTGGACTCTACCAAAGAAAAGAGCTGAAACAGAGCCTCAGTGCTGCACTAGAGGTATATAATGTATCTACACTCAGTGTCTAGTTATTTGAGGTCTTCATATATAGTCAAAATTTGGACACCTTTGTCAAATTACGTTTTGCTGATTTTCTAACTGAAAATATGTGCACATTCTTTACAGTGAACACACTTCTGCACATTTTAATTCAGTTTTAATGTTTATTTGCTGCATTTAACATAAGAAAAATAAAACATAAAATATGGCCTGTCTATAAGGAGATAGCACACTTTAGATTTTATGTTTTATTATTTTTTGGTATGTTAAATTAGCAAATAAATGGAAATTGTGCACTAAATTTTGCAGGTAAATACCATATTTACATGTGTTCTCTGCAGAAGACGTGTTACATCTCCATTTTGTTGATTTTTAATTTTTTTTACATCATTTCAGCACATCAGCTATCTTTTACATTGTGTGAAAATTTCATGATGAATGGAAGAACAGTGAAACTCTAAAATCACTTGGACTAAAATCTCTTTACATTAACTTGCAGTGAAAGGTAACAGTGTTTTTGCCCCAGTCCTCGCCATGTGTTCAGGTTTTGGTTTAGCACCCCTCCTTTCATGACTCCACCCCTGATTGTCTCCACCTGTTTTCCACCTGTCCCTCGTTTTTCCTGTGTATTTAAGCCCTGTGTTTGGCCTTTGTTTTCGCTGGTCTTTGTTTGCTGTGTCCTGTCCTGTCCTGTCCTGTTCGCCCGACCGCAGATCTATCCGTGTTGGCTCTATGACCCTGGACTCTCTCGACAATGATTTTGGATTTGCCCTTAATAAATCTTGCTTATCTCAGCACGTGCGTCCGCCTCCTCGCTCCCTGTTACAATTTGGCATTTAGCAACTTCTTAGAATTACAGATTTGTTAGCCTTTCTTTACCTTACACTACGTGTAGGACCAACCACAGAACCACAACTGAGCAGGTTTCATTGGGTGGTGGATCGCTCACAGCTCTGCAGGGATACCAACATGGTAGTGGTATGTTAGTGAGTGTTGGATCAGATACAGCAGTGTTGCTGGAGTTTTCAAACATGGCTTATCAGGCCTGTACCAGTAACATCTCTAATTTGGGGAAATGTTTGGAAAATAACAGCTGGCTATCTGTTAAAGCTACACACCATGTGCTAAGGACTCCAGAGCTGCCCAGTACATGCCTGAGGGTGCCACCTACTGGTGCCTGAGAAGAATGGCACATGGTAATGAGAGAATTCTCTACACACGTGTTTTTCCAATGTAATGATGGAGGCGATGAGGCAGAATGCAAGTGCATGTTTTTATTGACATCAGATTTAACAATGACATGACATGAAGCTGCCAACATGTACACCACACCATGTAGGCAGCCTTTTGTACAGGCATCTCTGCTGAAAAAAACCCTTAGAACCCATTAAGTATATCTGTTGGTTCCTGATGGTTTTGTAATATATTATCTCTTTTTTAAGCAGCTGATATCACAATATAAAAGATCCCAGTGGTTTAACAGGTTTACCAATGGCTGATTCTATATGCATTTTATGGTTTCCTAATGGGATCTAAAGTTGCTCCACAGGAAACTAGTAGTCTTTTTCGGAATCCATTAAGCCAATTCCCATTAGAAAGAAAAATCATTAAATTTTAATCCTAATGGTTTCTAATGGTCCTTTTTCACTCTATTAGACACAACAACCTTGTTGGTACATCTTGTAAATGTACAGTTGTTTCATCTGTTGCATCTTGTAAATGTACAGTTGTTTCATCTTCTAGTCCATCATCAGTGGTCCACAAGGTGCTGTTGGCTGGATATTTTGGATGGTGGACTGTTCTCGGTTCAGTAGTGACATGTGGTGTTTAAAAACCCCAGCAGCACTGCTGTGTCTGGTCCACCCTGACCAATGAGACAACCACAGTCAGTGTCACTGTAGTGCTGAGAATGATTCACCAACCAAATAATACCTGCTCTGTGGTGGTCCTGTGGGGGTCCTGACAACTGAAGAATAGGTGCTAACAAATCATGCTGTGAAACTGATGGACTTACAATCTGTGATTTTAGAACTACAAAGTGCATCTATGTGAAGTATTAAGTGGACCTAATGAAGTGGACAGTGACTGAAGATACAAGGTAGGTGTACCTAATAAAGTGACTAGTGAGTGTATATCAGCAAAATGTAGTCTATGATGCCTTGTAATTCCATCTGGCACTTTTAATTAGTAGAGAGTTGTTGAGTTACTGTCCCTCAGGTTGTCAGAGCAGAAGTTGTCATGTAGACCCTTTTTGTCAGACAACTTCATCATTAATGATAAATTATTATTATTATTATTATTATAAATGTATTATTATTAATAACAATTACAACAATAATAATAATACACTTACTACTACTGGCAATAATAATAACAATAATATGCCAGAACAAATCTTTGTATGCTAAAAACACTGCATGTACATATCTAATGCAATGTAAAACAAGTTGTCTGGAGCTGGCATCTGTACATGATGCAATATGACTATAATGCAAAGGCGAGAGATCAATGTGTAAATAAATAAAGATTTCCTTTTTTATCTGATGAGTCACCAAACTCAGCTTGAAGCTAAACAAGTCAGAGCCAATAGGTCTTCATGGACTTATTCAGCAAGAAAGACTGCAACCATATGTTTATTTCCACACTGATTGCCGGGTCTTCCTGGTGAAATTCAGCTTGCATACATTTTAGGTAAGTGTTTACTCCTGTAATGAGACACTTTTGATGCCCCTGTCAATTTTGCCCAAGCTACAGTCATCTGCCACGAACAATGTTGATTCATCACTGATACCCCTGTGGCTGGCACTGCCAGACTAATTTGGCACCATGCAGTCCCGCATGGAGTGCTTTTAGACAGTGAGTTTACAGACACAGCAGCCGTCCACATCCACCGTCACAGGAACACGTCACGTCCTCTTTCTGGGGTCAAGGAAATTTTATCTTAGAGTCTCAGAGTCACAGTCTTCTTTATTTTTAAACTGCATCCTCCGTCAATGACCAGTGGGGCTGTTTTGTTGGTGTAATGCCATTGATCTGACACTAGGTAAATAAGGCACTTTGAAGACTTAATAAAAAGTACCCTAATTTAAGGCTTAGCAGCTTCATTAATTATAAACTCTTAACAGGTATAGATCTCTTACACAGTAATGCATCAGTACCACTAAATTATAGAAACACTTTGGCCACAGGTAAGGATACAATATGGTATCTCTGATAAGGATATGGTATTAAAGAACAGAGGGTGGAAAAAATTTCTCTTCAGAAAAATGATAGATATTACATTTTCCCACAGTGGTTTCCATTCCTTTATCCTTATGACTGGAAAAGCAGCAAACTGCATTGCAGAATCATCTGCTCTGGGCTTTTTCAATGAATGGTGAAATTGGAAACTGTGCAAGCATGTATCCCTTTTCAAAGCAATGGTTGTCAATAGCACTTGTGTCTAGACATCACACTGTTATAGGTCTGTTCCTGTAAAAGGACAACAAAAATAATAACCCTCTGACTCGAAACCACTCAGATGTTACCAGATTTCGTCCCGCTTCTAATTCCTCTGAGTCAGTCACCATGGGAGTGAACCCTTTTTACCACTCACCATGGAAACCTGTTCTGACTTGGGCAGTTTCCAGCTCACGCAGTGTGGGTTTCATTCATAGAAACAGTGCGGAAGACCCTTCTGGAAAATGCCAGCTGACAATGCTTTATACACGCTATGAGAAACTTCAGTGTGGAAATGTGAAGAATTGCATAATGGTTATTCCATGTGCCAAGATGTACTGCATGAGCTGATTCGGTTTGGCAGACATTTGTGTCCATGATGTACCATTACCACAGTCAGAAAGTTTGTAGTGTTTTTGATGGAAAACACAAACATTATTATATTCATCATGATTTTTGGCCAGCCCAAATAGAGAGAGAGAGAGAGAGAGAGAGAGAGAGAGACCAAGGGCTATAGTATATCATGTGAGGAAATAATAAAGGTTGAATGTCATTTATTTATTTTGCGTACTCATAATAGAAGGCTATTGGGCTTAAATGCCTTAGGCACCCTCTAAGAGCAACATAGCTACTTTTCACTGTGGCTCAGTTGATTCAGTTATATACACATGCTACTTTCACTTACTGAAATTGCTATATGCAAACATGAATATAAACTGACTCATAGAGTTTATGACTGCATACACTAACGCAGCAAAACCAGTGCCAGACTAGGTATCTGGAAGTGAGCCTGTAAAGAATTTGTGCTGGGAGGGTGAAGTTTTGTGCTGGTTATTGGGAACTAACAACATTGTTAGAGTCCGAATTAAACATTAATATATTATTAGTATTTTTGTCGCCCACTGGTGCACAATAACACTGTCATTGTCACTGTCAAAGGTCATTACTTTTTGATGAAGGTTTACAAAAAACAAGCATTTTGTCTTTTAAATGATATGAAAAGATGAATCCTGCTTAATATAACCACAGACATGACCTAACCAAGTGAAAAGGTCAGTTTTGATTTCAGGTTGTCTTTGAATAGATTAGCTAATGAGTCTTGAAGAGCATGTGGAGATTAGCCTATCTAAGGCAATGAAATAGACAAAAACAACCAGACTTAAGAAAACATAGTTAGCCAAATTAATTTTACTGCAGTCGTTCTCCACTATGTTAGCTACTGGCAATTTTCAGGAATAAAATAAGTGATTGCATTTCCTTTGTATTGTATTCATTTCTTCCCTTTCATTTGTTATAGTTTGTGTGTGTTTGTAGCAGAGGTAACAGATTTAGACATAGGTCGGCTGGTCATTTTGACCAATCAGTCTGTTCTATCCTTCTAGAGTTCTAGAAGCTATTTTATCACCTCAAGATGGAACTGAACAAAACTGAAAAAAGGACCCATCTTTTTCACAAAATCATCATCATCAATCATCTACTTTCATCTTGCAATGTCAATAGTTATATATAGAGCATGGCAGTGAGTAGCTATGGGGGTCAGAACCTGCCACTGAAAGCAATGACATTATTATTCATAAAAGGCCTTTAAGAAAACTTCCCAAGAAGCTGACATGAAAAAAAAAAACACAACAGAAAAAAGCTAAGACCCCACATCACAAAATACCCGTCCCAACTTTGTTGCCATGGAGACTCTTATTCTTCAATTTATTTTAATTAAAGTGCTTGAGCTACCAAAGGCTCAGTGCTCAGTGAAGGCCTATGCATGCACCTCCTCTGTCGAGTCATACTTGTTTTAAGTCAAACTGCAGTACCTCTTGCTCTTTTGCTCTTTGCCTTGGTGGCTTCTGCGGCTCTGCAAAGCCACAGATAACAGAGAATTTGATTTATTGGGTTCAAAGTGTTCTAACACTGTTCCTAGCTCAAAGAAGAAGTAAAATTCGGTTAAGTTCAAAGGAATGCAGTGTAAATACAATTACCACAGTCCTCTGAACTTATGCAATTCATATGCTTTAGTTAGCACAATGTCATGCGATCCTGCTCATGTTAAAACCTCATTCCTCTCATAATAAAAGAAACTTTCTCCAAAATGGTCACACTTTGTGATAGTATGCTAATGGATAGTCTCTATTGTAGTTAAAAAAAGCTTCAGAGACTGGCATCAGAGATTAGCCAAGGAACAATAATCTGTCAGATCTAATTCAATGCACATGCAAATTCTTTCTCATTAATGCAGCGAGAGCAGAACGGAAACATTTGACCTCTCTGCATAAAAATAAGGCCCAGAATCCTCTAGCATGACGCTAATTCAGACTGGGGTGTCCCGGTTTTTGTCCTGGTAATTAAGACAGTAACAAAGAGGCTAATTGGAGCAATCCAGATTAATTAAATCACTCCCATGTGAAGCTGGTCTCAAATTGCACTTTAATCGAAAGATTGCTGCAAATGTGATTTGTGTTTGCATAGAGTAATCCAATATGGTCCTCCACTTGCATTGATCCTTAGGCCTAATGCCTTATTTTGCTTTTTAATTGCACCACAGGTTGTAGACCTCCTCCAAGGATTTCTGGTAGTTCAGTGATAACTGGTTGTTTACAGTTGTTTAGTGGCAGGGAAGCATGAGGATCAGGGCAACATTAAGATATGGCAATGCCTTCTTGTTGAAGATCCCATCAAGAAGAGAAAAAATCTGCAAAAACAAGCTCCAAAACAGGTGACGCTTTTGCATGGATTAGGCAGCGGAGAACTGTGACTATTAGAACTAGGCCGTCAGTTCAGGCCATGACACAAACCCCTCTACTTTAATACTAATTAAGTTGTTAGCGCATTTATGGGATTCTTTATGGTGATGCACATGAACATTTTTTGGCCATTTTGGATTAAGTGCTGACATTTGAAGCTTGTGAAGACAGTTTATGTTTTACTTAAAGCTTGTAATGGGTATTAATCACAGCTGTTGGAAGAAAACCTTGTATCTCCAAAATGATGACTTTACAGGAAAAAACCTACTTTACTTTTAATGTAAGTCAATGGAACCAGACTTTTTCCAAGTAATTTTGGATTGTTTCTTTTAGTCAGTTCATCATGAAATGTACATACAATATAAAGAGCAACAGGCATTTTCAAATGATGTCAAAAACTGACAGCAGCGACATATTTACATTGAATATAGCTGTTTTACAGTGTCTCAGTAAAGAACTTTGCCATAGAGCTGCTGTTTAACATTTAGAACATCTGAATGAAACCTAGTGAGATCCCACCCACTGGAAATCAAAATGTGATTATATTGGTAGTTAATCTGATGACTTAGGCTTTCAATCCAACTTCTGAAGGCCTAACCAATGGGAGATCTGCCTTGGATGTATCTACCTAGACACCAGCAAGAAAAAAGTCCAGGCTGGATCATTTTCCATTGGGCGTTTCAAGAATTTACCTCTTTTGTTTCAAACCAAAGCTTAATAATGAAGTAGTATTGTAGTACTTATATAGTTTGAAAACAAGCCTGATTCTATTAGATAAATGTGAACATAAAATTACAGATATTACTTTTTAGTTCCCAGAAATCATTAGTCCTACTCTGAAGGCCTAGAAGGCCCTGAGGATTCCCATCTGGAAAGAGGAAGAACGAGTTTTGAAAAGTAGCTGTCACAGTCAAGACTACTTGTTGATGCCCAACGAAGTTGATGCCCAATCATTTAAACAGTTGCTTTTCTGTGAAAGTATGAGAATCATCATGCTGATGGAGGCAGCAGGGGCTTCCCTTAATGAGCCGTGGTCCTACATAAGCCATGACAATAAAGCTGCTGAATGGCTTTAGACATTCTGAAGCTTTTTCTTATACTTAAAAACACAGAAAAATAAGCGTCCAGCCCAGACTGAACATTAGCACTCATGGAAACATAAAGTAATTAATTCATGTTTAAGAGAATCTCCGAAAGTGGTTTAATTTTTAATTGTGCCACTCGGTGCAGCATGGGCAAAGTGTGCATTACTTTCCATGAATAATTGACAGGTCATGTTCTGCTCAGTGACTGGCTGAGAGGAGTGTGTAAAGTGATACGTGCACAATTTTGACCCCTACAAAGACCCATCATCACAAAGAAAGACCTCTGCATACCTAAATGATATCAGCATATTATCACTGTCATGTCAAAACCAAGTGACTGAATTTCTCACACCATTAGAAAATAATTGCTATGCTTTGCATTGTTGAGCATTTCATGACAAATGGAGAAATAGAAAGGAAATAAAATCATGTTACACTAATGGACATTAGAATGAAGAGCATTATTTCTCTTTTCCTCTAAAGTTAACATTTTAGAGATGTGAGGTTTTTTTATACGTTACAATAAATCTCAATATGATCTCAATATGTATTAATGATTTACAACCAGAGGTAGAAGAAGCCGAAAATATACTTGAGCAAATTCAAAAAGTATCAACATTTAAACGTACTCTGGTATAATGACCCTTCAAATGGCCAGGACCCAAAGCTTTATTACACACTTCTATTACCTAAGACAGCTCAGCCAGTTTGCACTGTAGTCTCTGCAACTACAGAATAATAAGCCTTAGAAATGTTATGAGCCTGAGATTTAAGCAGTTAAAGTCAAAAGAGAATGTTTTAACAGATTTGAAGTGCTCTTTGTTTGGTGTGTGTGGTGTGGTGACTAATTGGTGATACTGATCCTTGAACAAGGGCAAATTAGCATAGTTGTAGGCAGCACTATTTTATAATTATTTGAATCTGATAGAAAGTTTTAATAAAAAAATGAATTCAGAGGATGAACTGCACAGGAAAAGATGAGTTTTTTTTCCCTCTTGGAAGTGTAATTGAGTAAAAATACAATTATTCATTAATATTCTATAAAGTACAAGTCAATATTACTTATAAAAGACTCATATAATGGTAAAATAAAATTATTATGTTACAAATTACAATTACAATTACAAATATTGATGTAGTATGTAAACACTGTTAAAATCTCAAAATGTACCATTTACTTCTGAGAGTGTAGAGTCAATACATAGAAATTAAGCAGAAAAACAGCATGAATGAAAAAACAGTGTTGACACAGTATGTTGCCAGCTATTTAGACATTAATGGCTGTGTGTTGAATTATTTTCAGAGGACAGTAAATCTAAACTGCTATACAAGCTGTACACTGACTACTTTAAGTTATATCCAAGTTTCATTTCAGAATCAGAATCAGAATCAGAATCAGAATACTTTATTGATCCCAGAGGGAAATTGCAGAGGGAAATTTCTCCAGTGTTGTCCCAGGAAAAGATATAATAAAATATTTGTAGAAATGTGAGGGGTGTACTCACTTTTATGAGATACTGAGATACATTAATTTATTCCACCTACAGTAGTTTAGCCTTGCCCATTCACATGAAATGCTTTTTGAAATGGCACAAGACAGGTCTGCCAATTATAACCCAGTTTCCAAAAAGTTGGGACGCTGTTCAAAATGTAAATGAAAACAGAACGCAATGACGTGCATATTATTTAAATCCTATATTTAGCTGAAAAAAGTGCAAAGACAATATATCAAATGTTGAAACTGAGAAATGTGGTTGTTTTTTGAAAATATAAACTAATTTTGAATTTGATAGCAGCAACATATTTGTTGGAGTTGTGAGGTCCTTCACACATATTAGTCTGAAAGGCACAGTAAGAAATAACCTGTGTAATTCTAAGGGATGAAGAGAGAGTTTCATGTTTCTGTTTTTAGTACATAGAACCACCCAGAGTCCAGAAGTGGAATCTAATCCAGGAAGAATGTAAGATATGGGCCTTTTAAACACAGTAAAAGTGTACATTATTTGATCTTCCACTGATGTTTACACTTACATTTTTGAAGAGTATTCCTGATTGTTTGTCAAACAATGCACTGCATTTAATGTGTCACAGCCCAGTATCTTGTTATTTCTGCTGTATTTTTGGAAGAAAAATAGAAACTGGTCACATGGTACTTGAGGAGATATTTGCACTTAAATGCAGTTTGTGAAGGAAAGGGTAATATTGATTTTTCTGGATGGGTCTCTGTGCAGGTGGTCCAGTATGTTTTTTACTCTGCAACACAACACTAATGTCTTCACATCAGTATAGAGTTATATGTAAAAGTTTGGGCACTTATCGTCAAATGAAATGTTTCTTATCATATTTTGTTGTTATAATACATCCTCTGCAGAGAACACACTTCTACATTTAATGTACAATTACTGTTAATTTGCCGAATTTAACATATTGGAAATATTCCCAATATGTTAATTCCAATATTTTTCAGACAAATGTCATATTTAAGTGTGTTCTGTTTAGAGGCAGTGTAAATAAACTGGGGTGTTCAATCTTTTGCATATGGATGTGGATGTCTTTCAATAAAGAATTTATTGCTATAACAGCATGAAAGAAAATACAAGTTTCCAAAATAAAGGCATAAATCTTGATGATGAATTCATCACCCATGAGTCAGTATGGTGGATGACCACTGCTCTGACTGTTTAACTGTACTCCTCCAAGCCAAAGAGCATATGTTCTGGTGCCAGTCCACTGAGCATAATTACTTCATCCTCACTTTCTGTGCCTGTAATAATTTGATTGTTTGTGGAGTGTGTGTGTGTGTCTGTGTGTGTGTGTGTGTGTGTGTGTGTGTGGGAGTAAATAGTGTGGAGGATAAATGGAATTGATGGATGTGTGTGTGTGTGTGTGTGTGCCTGTGTGAGAGAAATGAAAGGAGTATAAACAAATCACCGCAGCAGAACCACTTTAATCATTCTCATCAAGTGCTATTGTCATAAATGTCAACTTTAAACTGTTGCATTATTTTGGTACTTTGACAAACACTTCACAAACTTGGACTAAATTTTTTCTGTACACATGCATACTAATGAAGGCAATATAAACCATACACGTCACCCAGCAGAACTGCCTTTTCTTATAACCCGTATAGAACAAGATAAATGCAAAAGTTTAGGTGTCAATTACTTTTTAGAGGTTGAAATGTTTCCTGAGAATATGTTGGGGAGTGTTTGACTGCAACATCAAATAAATATCATTGTTTAAAAGCCACTCATTCTGTGTTTATTTGATGTTACAGACAGGCTTTCCCCAATTTCTGAACACTATTTCTCATTTTAAAAAGTTACAGAAAAGTTTTTCAAGCTTAAAGATTTGGATTAACATTGGAAGAAGCTGGGAGATGTAGTTCACAATAGTGCACCAACTGTAGAGGTGAAACATGGGAAGGAAACTGGTTTTTCTCCCTTTTTACCTTTTAAAAAACATACAAATGAGGCATGACACACTACCTATTTGTGTTTAGCAAGGCTATGTTATAATCAGTATTTCCACAAATTCCCTGATTTTATGTAAAATTGTGGATTTTGAGCTGAGTTCCAATTTGATTTTTTGATTAAATTCAATACTATGCTAGCAGTATAATGCCGAACACAGACATACACAAACACAAACCATCATACATAGGAGAATAAATGAAGTAGTTTATTAGCAGTTGTTAACAGTTTGCTTCTTTAGTTCTGTACAGGTGCTAGAAGGCTAATAAGGCCAAAGTATATGGGAAGTCTTTATCGCCCAAAATCTATTATATAAGCCTTGTTATTCCAGTGCAAACTAAAGAAGCAAACTTCAGACACCAAGCATGTCTTTGCTGATCAAGTTCTTCTGGGATAAAAAAAAAGTGAGATTGGATTTTTCAGTAAAGCATTTCTTTAACAACAACACCAATTATAAAATAATAAATACATTAAATAAAATAAATACAAAACGAAATAAACAGCAAAATCATTTTTCACATTAAACTTTTTTTTAGTTTAGTCAAATTTTAGTTTTCTACGTCATTTCAACACACCAGCTGTTCTTTATGTTGTGTAAACAATTCCTGATGCATAGACCAATAGAAATGCTCTAGAATCTTTTTAGAGCATTTCTATTGAGTGTTTTTGCCTTCTCCTGTAAAGCTGCTGTTTTGGAGATATTTGTTTTTCTTTGGACAGTGACGATGTGTCATCAGTAACATACCACTAGAATGCCACAGGGATGCTAGCAGAAATGAGCATTAACATAGAGGTGTTTTTACAGTGTTTCTCAAACACTGAAGATTCAAGAGTTATATTGCAAAGCTAAACAGGCAGTTACACTGTACAATTCTTACTTTGCCTAACTCTAAGAGTTACCATTGAATTTAAACAACATTCACTTACTACAAAAACACATGCTGAGATATTTGGACCTGTGCAGAAATATATAACAGTGACACTGTGTTGAACCTGCAGGGCAGGTTTCTAACACAAGCCTGCCCTAACCGCTATCACAGCCTAGACAACAATCATGTAGATGCAGTAAGACAGGACTGACTGTTTTCCTCCTTAGAATGCAGTGCATGCAGCTAATCAGACGTACTCAGTTTCTCAGTGTAATTGGACAGAATCCATACATACATTGTGGATAGTGGCACTGAAAGCAATATGTTCAATTTAACAGAGATCCTGTTGTACTACTTGCATAGATTTGATTAAACTGGAATAAATATATAGGATATGAGAGTTCTGAGCCATGCTTTGGAATTGTCTCCCACACCATTTGGCAAATTATTATCTGTAATAAATTTCATGAGAATCCGACAGTCATTAGGCAGCAGGGCCTGTTACACTGTTTCAGTACACTTTATTCGCCAGCAATTCAGACATAGCTAAGCTTTCTGTTACGCAATGTACCATTGCACAGGCCTAGAGACTGACAAATAGTTTTACAAACCTTTTTAATGATATAGTCAAGTCACTGTTAGTTTTTTAGAAGGAAACCCTCAAGACTACATATGCTTCTAAAGAGGCTTATAGAATATAGGCCCATCATTTTCAGTTCATGTTTGATATAATAACCTTTTGTGAATTTATGTTCTGAAAGTAATGAAGTAAGGATTTGAATTCAAAGCCAGTCTTTCATTGGTTAGGACATCAGAAGTGGATCACATGGCCTAATGCTTCAAACTACTGTCGTGATTGTCATGAGAAGGACAAGGGAGTCAACTAGCCATGTTTTGTTCTTACTATATATATGGGACCAATGGAAGAGAAAAAGGGCTCAAAGCCTTCTGCAGGCCTTTTGGAAGTCAGAGATATGTCTCTAACTGTCAATACGAGCAGTGGTCTAATAGCTTAGTATGTTCATTTTGTGTTTCTTTTAACATTAGGGGTGTGATGATTCTGAAACGGAGACTGAAACTGCAGTACAAATGTGCATAGTACAAAACACGAAACAAAAAAAAACACAGAACCACAAAACACCTCTTCATTCAACCAGCTAGAATGGGAGTCTATATGGTTGGTCTCTTGCAGAGCTAGTTTTGGGCCATCACTTATTACTATAGTTTCTGCTCCTTGTGACACTCACATTGCCCCTGCAATGTGGATCTGGCCAAAGTTGCATTTTGAGCCCTCTGCTTTTTATTTTAGCCGTACAGATCCTGACCTCAGCTGTTCAGACTATAAAACCAGACAGAGAGCATAAAACCATTCTCAGGATATAAACTTGGCAAACATGGATAGGATCTCATTCCATTGCTTTGTTTGTGATTGACATTCTCTTTTTTTCTTTCTGATATAGCAAACTTGCTGTCATGATACTATTTTCCTATAAAAGTCAACTCTCTTGCTGCAAGGTTAATTGAAATAAATCAATTTTATTTCTCCTCCAGGTTAGTGCCCTCCACGCACCCCATTCGCTTTATTAATTTCCTTTAGCCATCACCAGCGATTGATTCGCATATCCTGAGATTAACATCAGAGAGTAACTCCAAAAAATGAAAAAGCAATTATTCATAATTGTTTATCTCAAAACAATTAAGGATGATTTAGGGAGACTCTTTTTCCAGAGTAGAGTATCCATTATAAAACCCATTAAAACCTTTCAACACATACAGTACAGTTTAAAAGTCAGAATAAACACATTTAACAGAAAACTACATGGATGTCAAATTCATTTTTATTTTTAGTATTTACTGTGTCCACTCTCGCTTTATTACAGCTTCCATTATTTTCAGGAGACTTGTTTTCAGTTTTTCAGAGAAATCTACAAGGGCATTTTTCTACACCTCCAAAATTCAGTCTCAGAAGTCGGTTGCATTTTTTTGCTGCTCATGTTCCAAGTAACCCAAAACACATTCAGTGATGTAGAGGTCTGGACTTTGGGGTAGTCATTTTACTGATAACACCAGCAGCTTCTTTGACTGAATTGAGATTAATATGATAATAATATTTGTGTCTTTTTGTTTAATATCATTTAATATATACACATTTTTTAAAACTTATTTTCTTATTTGAAAACACCCTTTTTTCCTTTGACTTTCACCTTCTTTATGCATCTTGTATCTCCTAAGATCTCCTGAAAAGCCATAACTTGCACCTAATGGCCATTTTTACTGGAAATTAAGAAATTGAAGGGATAACAGAAAGGATAATAGAATTTCACTCTATTATCAGTCACTTTCTCATGGTGCTGTGGGCTGAACAGTCTATGGGTATAAATGTATTTGTTATTTTTCTAAACAAAATTGCTTTATTCTCCTTCCTAAACATAAAATCAGCTTTTCTTACTCACACAAGACTTTTTTTTAATTTAAAGATTCACTCTGTATTCAATGCAAGCTCCCTTCAGATGCTTTCTTAGTTAATTATCCTCTGATTAAATATTAGTTGATGTATAGGGTGTGGTTTCATGTCTGTATAAGAGACTTACAGTATTTCTCAACTGCTGGAGAAGATCCCAGCATCTGTGATGTGGGAGAGAGAACAGCTGCTGAATAGCAAGCCTGATGGGATGGAGCCTATTCATTAAGGAATCAAGTCCACCAGCCATTTCATTTAAAGTTTATTCATGGGGCCTACACGGCCACGCTGCACTGGTTTCCCAGTGAAAGACACAGATGAACTATACAACCACTTTCACAGTAACACTGGCATTGTGCTGCGTATATTTTGGTAATGGAGCGATATCTTTAGCATTTGGTCAAGCAAAAATGCTGGCTGTTACCCTGGGCCTTAGTAGTGGGTATTACCCACCTTATGTACTTTAAATCATGACTCCTTACTGCAGCTCTCTGTCTTGCAACGAACACGTCTTTTAACCAGAGTCAATGAAGTTAAAAAAAATACTGCAACAGTTTAATGCAAGTGTTCTTTGTTAAAAGTTTTCAAAGGCTACATGGCGCCTATATAATCCCCAGTCAAAGTATGTTTTCTCAATTATGGTAAAAATCTGTAAAATTACACTCATTTAATTTGTTAGAAATTCTGTCTTAACTGTAAGTCAACTATTTCACTAGTTGAATTAAGTTTTTCTGATATACAGTATTTTACGATAAAAGTAGCAACCACTAAAAGAAATGCAAATGTTTGTGAAATAAAGGTGATCATTTGTTTTTGTGAATTTACATTATATTTCTGTAAATTAACCACAGTACTGTAAAAAAACAGCATATGGATGGTTTAATTACATGTATTTAACCTTTTTTTCCTTCAAAAAAACAGGTGTTGACCATTCTATATTACACTACTTTGTCAGTGAAAATACTTTCTCACTCTGCACTACCTTCCAGACGACACGTCACCATACCAACACTACATAAATACTAAGTACTAAGGAAAAGAAAGGTAAAAAATAGAAGAGCAGGTAAATTGTCATAAATATATATGCAATTTTTGCAATGCAATTGTGCAGTGTATTACACAGCAGCTACTATTAAACTGCACATATGCCAACATCAAATTTACAGATTTCTTACCTTCAACCCCTGGAATTCTGAATTAAACTGCACTTGAAGCCAAAGCTGGTATGAGACTGTGCGTTAGGGTCCCATACCCAAAGGAGCTCAGCAGATATGCCATCTGGACACCTGAGTAGGCAGACCATACCTATTGATTCTTTCTTCTGGAATCTCTAAAGACCCTGTGTACCCTGAGTTTTGAAATACTTCTTAGATGTCAAGTCGTTCTGCAGAAACTGAACACCGAAGTAATGAACTGTTGGATATTTTATTGGACTCTGCACCATTGATTGTTGTTCCTGGAATGTCTGAAGATGCTTTACCACTCAGGGAAGTCTGTGTCTGTGTCAAGTCTGTGCATTCTGGAAAACTACTTGCATGGCAAGTGACCTTTGTAGACACAGAACACATGGACAGTGAACTACAGGGTCTTATATTGAATTCGCTAGACTTTGTAGTGCCCTAGACTCTGCAGTGCTGCTTATGGCTGATGCAATAGAGCAAGGCATCACGTCCGTGCTAATGAGCTAGTCCTGAGAAATTCTCAGTGATGCTAGGACCTCTGGCTGTTGCACTGCTCTGTGCCTTTTTGTCTTGCTATAAAGATCCAATGGACAGTGTGTGTGGACAAGAAAGCCACATTAAACATAATTACAAAAAGACAAGGTGACATTGCAGGGACTCAAAGAAATGAAATACCTATTAAACAGACATTCATCTTTTGATTTTTTGTTTTGGTTGATTTAATTAATTAACTTCTAATGCTCCTAATTAACCTAATACTTCTTCAGGTCTGGCTTGTTATGTTTTTTCCTGATAACGGTGCCATTGTTTCTCCATTGACTGATTCTAATTAGGCCACGAAGCTGAAAAGCTATGACCACTAGCATGGCATGTCTGACTGCAATCAACTGAGGGTGGTAAACAACATTAGAAGCAGGTCTAATGAACAGGAAAGTGACATCAAAAAGAAGCCTGAACGATTTATAAAAAAACAGCACCCTTTGGTTTCATCTCATTCGTCTCTTACCAATTACACAATGCAGGCATTAAAAAGCAGAAAACCTGGAGCAATGCGAATGTTATGGGTGAGTTTTCTGTGAGCTATTTTGTCTGTTGCATCAATGTGGGGAATTTCAGCTCAGCTGTCTAAAAGCCTGCTTTTTTATAAATTGAATCAAATGAAGGATGAACCAGCACACAGTGGTCCAGCTTGGGGTAATAAGTGAACAGACCCACTCATAACTAGTGAGGCTGATGCTATCAGCAGTGCCTTGGCTACCTTAATGATAAAGGTGGATTGTACTGCTGAAACCCAGAGCAGCATGAAGAAAACAAGACATGAGCACAAGAGGACGCACATCCAAATCCAATAAAAGCTAGATGGTAAATTGTGAATTTCTAGGCTATATCCAGTGTGTACTGCCTGCTACGGTACACATTTAATAACCACATTTAATAATACTCATAGGTTCCTACTGAGACTGAGCCTGTCCACTAACAGGAAATCAGTAAGATTTACTGTTTTAATACCTTAAATAAAATTAAATTATTCAATACTATTTAGAGGTTTAGGATGTGTTTTTAGAGGGATGTGAATTTGTTTGTTTTGGTTGAAACTGTGCTTTTATCTTGAGTTGAGTTATTAGATATTAATCAATTTGCAAAGTAAAATTTCCAAAACAAAAAACAAACAAACAAAAAATACAAAAAAAGATTAAAAGACTGAGAAAAAATGGGACTCCTGCCTATGCAAGATTTGGTAGACCACCAAATCTATCCCCAACAGACAAACAACACTTAAAACATCCATCTTTAAGACAGGAGAAAGTCAAGCTCCACTCTTGCTACAGATCTGAAAAAGTTCACAGGAGCTTCTGACCATTTTTCCACTGTTAGTTCTACACTATGGGTCTGAAAGAAAGGGTCACTTACTGAAATCTTACTGAATAAGAATGAACCCTTACAGAAAATGTGTAAATTAAAGAAGCTGCTGGAGTTCTCAGAACACCAGACCTCAACATCACTGAATGTGTTTGGGATTAGTTCTTATTATTATCTTCTAACACTGAACTTTGGAGGTGTGAAAGAATATCCCTGCAGATTTCTTAAAAAACAAGTTTATATTTAGTTTTTGAAGCTTCAGAGCAATTATCTGTTAAAATATCTGAAAAAAAGTTTCTGAAAAATAATTCATCTTGTCTTTACAGACTGTGTTTTTTATTTGACAGAAAATGTACAGTGTGCTTATAACTGGGTTAGTGGGTGGTTGGTTGGTGTAGTGGTTAACACCTCTGCCTTCTACACTGTAGACTGGGGTTCAATCCCCACCTGGTTAAACACCCTACACTATACCAATAAGAGTCCTTGGGCAAGACTCCTAACACCACCTTGGCCCCCCCTGTGTAAAATGATCAAGTTGTAAGTCGCTCTGGATAAGTGCGTCAGCAAAATGCCATAAATGTAAATGTAACTGAAGCTAATGCAGCTCACAGAAATATATACCCCTTTACAATGAAATCTGAGAAGTAGCTGAATAATTTTACCCCATTTTTTTTTCTAATCACTTCTCTGCACAGTTTCATGATTAACTATATATTTTAGTGTTGAAATATTTGTAAATGAAATTTTAAATTTACTCCATAAATTTGAAGGAGAAAATCATGAATCTGTAGAGGAACAGGGGGGATCTGGAAATGAGCATCCCAAGTGTCTGACAGAAGTGTTTGAAAAGGACTTCATGGACTAGAAGTCTCTATTATGTCTCACTGAGATCTATGCAGTTTGCATAACAATTGCATAAACAATTTCATAACAATATTAATTGTCCCATTTGTCCAGCCTGCAACGTGTTGTTTCACAAAGATGACTCAAAATCTATTTTTAATGCCGTCCTTATGAAGATCGATATTTAAACATTATGAATGTATAGCGGGTTATGCTCTGCAGGCTGCTGCACATTTCTGTAAGAAAGTGAATTTGTACTGCATGTGAATCTGTCAGTGCAAGGACTGCGTGGATACTATTGGATACTATTATTGATTTCAGATGCTCGGAGCTTCTCAGACACGACACAATGAAATCATGTTCTTGTGTATAAATGTTGTTACTCATGATGGAGTTTTATCACTTCACCTAATGATATTCAGAAATGCACAGACAGGAAGAGTTACAGTGCTTCTACCTGTTGTAAGATGTCATTTACCTTTGAAATGAACTCTGCTTTTTGGTAAGATAAGACATGGGAAATCCTGTGACTGGCAGAAAACTGAAGCCTTAATGTGAGGTTAGGAAGCAGGAAATGACACATATTATGCCAGATAATGAGGTGTTCACTATGCCTCTGAGCAACTGCATGGACAAACCTAGAATTCTGACTGCTCTTGTACAGCTCTCATCAATATTGCAGTGCTGCTCTTCTCCTGCTGGTGGGCTCCGCTGTCATTACTAATTTAGCTTTGTTTTCTTTTTTTCATTTTTCCATCTCTTGCTGTTCAACTGCACTTGTTTGAAACACCAGCCTCACTCCAAGTCCAGATTCAGGACCACGTATTCAGCACTTTGACATGATTTCTCATTGTGGTAAATGGTAAAGACTTAAAGCATTATGGTCCAGATATTTGTGTACCATCCTATTAGTGCAGGTTCAACACACAGGGATATTTCTTGACCGGAAACCAGAAAAGACAGATCCAGAGGTTAGACTCCAGATGGAATGGATATCAAAAGCAATGAGAAAGCTCAGCAACGCACACAAGCAACAGCAAGACTTTGTAATGGACAAAGCCAAACAATGGGGTATATATGCCTGAGCCCTAAACAAGTAACAGGTGAGTGGGATTATGAGTGGGTGGAGCCAGAGTGGAGCCAGAGCTGGTATAGGCCAATCTCAAATCCATGTGTAGTATCCCTAGAGGATGGGACATCCTGACTTTTTTTTTTTTTTTTTTTAAAGAGATCTTGCTTTTTTACATGTGGTTGAATTGTATTTTCATAGATTAATATTAAACATTAAACATTAACATTAAATAAATAAAAGTTTTTTATCACATAGGGTTTTATATATACATTTTGATGGGAGTCAAGTGAATATAATGTATAACCAACAGAGGTTCTACTGATCAACACAAGCTCGAGAGGTGAATTGACTAAAGCACTGTTTCCACTACAGATAAGCACCACCAGAGAGAGTTTCCATCTGGCTTATTCAGGCTGTGAATAAAGGCTAAATGAGTTCTACTGAAGCAGTGATTTGCTTCATTTATTTCATTTCCAGTTAAAATGGCCAACAGGTATAATGTATTAATGTTTCAGTGTCAGAATAAAAGCAGAAAACATATTTAACAGACAATTTCACAGAGGCCTTAGCAATTAAATATAATATTTCCTTTTCAGTGATTAGTTTGTTCATGCTTTGTCTTTTTTACTGGTTGCATTCTTTTCAGGAGACTTCAGCTTTTCAAAGAAATCTGCAGGGATTTTTCCCCACATCTCCATCGTTCAGCCTGGTTGTATTTTCTGCTTCTCAATATTCAAATTATTCCCAAACACATTAATAATATTTAGGTATGGCCTCTAGGGTGGTCAGTCCATTGTTTTGAGAACAACAGGAGATTCTTTGCTTCATTTGTACAATTTTCTGCTGAACTTCCCCTTCCTTGAGCAAGTGGATTATCCTCTATATACATAAATACCTCCTGAGAAATAAATAACTCAATTGCCACTTTGACTGAAAATTAAATGCATGAAATTAAATACACACTCTCTGAATTTTGCACAGTGCTGTAAATGAACAGTACAAGTTTAAATAATGTTTTTCTGGGAGCCTTTATTTTCAGGGGTGCAACCGAAGCTAGGCAATGAGGGAGAAACAGTATCTGTCTTTGTGCTGGGCTTTTGGACTGATACAGGTGTTGGCTGATAGTGTCCATCACATTTCTGGTCTGTGGTGGAAGAAAACAGAATGAATTCGTAAGTGAGGGGATGAAGGATGGGGCAGCCACATTTTCATGCTGCATGGCTTCACAAAGAGGCAAACTAATCACATTATGTATCATTTTAAGGTCAGTGGTGACCCATGTGGCCACTGAACAGATATCATTTCCGAACATCAGGATGCAGAAAGCTGCAGCCACAGCGAGATCATGTAAGCTAAATATGGAAAGAGTGGAAACAACAAAAGCCACTTCTCTTGCTTCTTCTCCGGAACCACAGTCTACAGTCAGCATTCATTCAGGTCAGTTATAACATGTTAATTTCTCAAAGGACCCAGCTTGTACATAATCATGTTGGATGTTTTAATTTGATCATCAAATGGGTGTCTGGGACAAACAACACCATGCCACCACATCAGTGTCCAGAAATAGCTGGGTACAGATAATCTGTAGTTTGTCATTTCAAAGATTGTTTTTTTTTTATTTACTTTTTCAGATAGATAGAGAAAAAGCAACATGAAAGCTGTGTTGTATTTTATTCACTTTAAATCTGGGGCAGATGTTTGTAAGTCTTTATGCTCTAGAACCCCTTGTGATCCCAAGGTGAAATATATACGCCCTGTGACATCTGTTATATCAGGGTTTGTCTTTTCTTTATCATCAAAAAGCAGGACTGTATTAACCTCATGAATCTTAGACTTATTGTTCAGTTATTGTGGGGCATATATTATGTTATACATTTCAAAAACAGTCATAATTCTTTTTTTACATGACCATTTCTAACCAGTCTTGATGCCTTGGAATTGAATAGGCTGTTTTTTTACTGTGCCTTTAAGACTGACATATGTAAATAAGTTACTAAGTATAATGTGGTTGGTTAGTGTAGTGGTTAACACTTCTACGGTGTAGACTGGGGTTCAATCCCCACCTGGGTAAGCCCCCTACACTATACCAATAAAAGTCTTTGGGCAAGACTCCTAACACCACCTTGGCCTACCTGTGTAAAATGATCAAATTGTAAGTCACTCTGGATAAAAGCGTCTGCTAAATGAATGTAAATGTGCTGTATTTTTATTGGCTGCTCTGCATTGTGCCTTCTTCGAAAAGAAGTTTGAACACAAAAACTATTTGGATGTGAACAGGCAGAGCTAAACTGCTGCTGGTGGAATAGGATATATGTAAAGTTTTTGTGACATCACAAAAAAATATGAATTCTAACTGCAGCTTAATTTCTATTCATGGGCTGTATTGACTTGCGAGCGAACGATACATTTTGAATCATGTTTACATAATACATTAGACCCATTAAAATAATGAAGAACAATAAATCTTCATGATTAGGGCCCTAGACTTGTTTACTAACAAATATAAAAGTAATATGTAAATGATGTAGTTTTGAGAGTGAGAAATGAGTGTGGGCTCACAAACAGGCCTTTGGGTTAAATAATCACAATTTAGGATTGCTATTGGTCAGATTTCATATCAACAGCATTTTGGCATGAAGTCTTTTCAAAAGAAAATTGAGAACCCTTGCAAGAGATGTATAGAACACGAGTGCAACACATGAAATAGGCTTTTTGCTGAAGATGTACTTCAACCGTCATTCATAACAAATAAATAGTTTAACCCAAGTTTAAATCTTAACCTGTTATTCAGTTATTAATCTTAAGGCTTATTAACCAGCAACTATTATAGATAACTCAGTAACTACTGTGAAACTAAAAATGAGTCCACCAATGAGTACTATTCATGAGCTGAATGAGTGAGTTTAAGAAAGCAAGTAAACATTCAGTCTTCATGATTAATCTTATTGCCAATTTAAGCAATGGAACATATGCTTGTGTTATCGCGAATGGCATAATGGGATGAGTGATATCAATCATCACAGCTGTGAAGATATTCATGAGAACAGACAACCTTGAATGAATCTTTACATATAGAGCGTGAGCACTGTTACAACATCAGCTTCAGCTTAGCTTTTTCAATCAAGTATTAGGTTATCGTACTGCGGTAATCATACTGCGTTTCTGGCTAAATCCAGTTTGTTTACTTTTTCACAGCCTTGCGTAACCTCTTCTTCAGGAGCTAACCAAGCAAGCTGCTGGTCAAATATTATCTTACAGTAGTTATCTGTTGCATCCCTTTTCTGGTTTTGTATGTGCTAAAGCAGAAACTTAGTAATGGTTAGCTGTAAAATAAAGTGAGTTGTTGCTTAGCAACCAGTTCTCAGCAAAATGATAAAGTTATTGTGGGAAGAAAAGTGCATTATTTGTCAAAATGCTTCTCATCCAATCAGATTGTGCCACCGGAACCAACTGTTGCATAACTTCAAATGTCAGTGTATATTTAAGGTAGATATTAAGCTGATACATGAAAAACATTCCTTAATAATTCCTGCTAAAGCCCTAAAGATCCACAACACTGGCTAAATTTGAAATGATCTGACAATCCACATTTACAGCATTGTGGAATGTGGAAAACCACCCTGGTTCCCATTGATGCGTGCTCATTCATTCAGTCTTTCTCTCGCTCATTCATCATCTGTTGTGCTTGTGGGGTTACGAATGTACCCGCCCTGCTCTTTAAGTTCAAAAGCGATTATTTATTTCTTGTGCCAAGTCTAAGTATTTCAGCCGTGAAAAGCACATTAAACCAATCTCCCCATTAGCTCAAAGACGCATTAAGACGAGACCTGTGTGTTTGTCCTCAGTAGCTGCTGTTTAGTATTGGTCCGCCTCCTAGTGGGATTACGGGGCAGCCTGTCCTGTTTCCCCAGAAATAGCTCATCTAGCTAATCTCCTAGCACAGGTCAAATCAGCTGTGTAAGGATTAGCTGCCGCTGTGGGAGGCTGTGACCAGGTGAAAGTGTCACTTAGTTCACAGGTCCCACAACATGGGCCAGAAACAATATACTGCCAACCCTAGCCACGATACCCTTAATCCTGAAGACTGCAGGGAGGAAAAGCTGTTCTTTTTTGTGTGTTTTTTTTTTTTTTTTTTTTTTTTTTTACAAATGGTTATGCTCAGGACCATGAGTTAAATTAATAAATAAATTAAAAAGGCAGGTGATATTTTCAAATGGTGTAAATAAATTAAAAACGAAAATATAGAGTTGCGAGAGTTTGACCTGACAATGATGATGGAACTCCTAACAACCATGCAAGACCTGACAGACCACTGAAACTGACCCCGTCAGATAAACAGCACCTAAAGCTTTCATCTTTGAGAGTGAGAAGATAATCAGGCTACACTAAGGAGATGATGAATCCTTCCACTCAACACTATTCTGAACGCATATGTAGCTGTCAAGAAGTTACTGAGAAAAGGAAACAGGTGGAAAGAAGATAATTTGCAAATCAAACAAAGAAGCTGCTGGAGAATAATAAGAATAAGAACAATGGATTTACCACCCCTGAGTCCAGAGTCAGATCACTGAATGTGTTTGGGACTAAATGAATTATAAGTAATTTTGGAGCATTTATTTTGGTCCATTTAATATGAATTTTTCACATGATGTAAAGGACAGTGTCTGTTCAAATGAAGCAGAAAACTAATAATTGACAAAAATAAAGATGTTTTTCTTTAGACAATGACAATATGTTCCTTGCTTTTGTTTTTTTTTACTGGTGGTGAAAAATGAGCTACTTGTACGACACTGTATTCAAATAAAAGTGGTCTTTGAGATTTGCACAGTGTTGTAAACATCTGTTGCTGTCAATGTTAAGATATGTAGATTTTTAGAATAAATTAAAGATATTTTAGATCAGGGGCCCAGCATTTAGTTTCTCAACAACATTGGCTTAATACGAACAGCAAATATTAGCTGGTTTGGTAGGTCAATGATGGATCACACCACCTTACTGCCATCACTCCTACCACATCCATGTCAGAGCATATCACAGTATTCAAGCACCAGCTACCGTCTGGGTTTCTCTGTTCTATCATAGTAGTTATATCTGATGCTGGCTGCAGTGTGACTCTCACACCAGACAGAGTCTACCTTTTAGCTATGTTTAAACTGAAATCAACGCTTTTTTGTCAAGTTTTATCTACAGTAACGTCAATTTGCCATGCTGTGAGAGTGTCTCGAGCACTGCTTCAAGTTAGCCAGTTGCTAAAAACAGCTAGCATGGGAAGCTAGTGTTCTCCCACTCTCCAATGAAATGAAACATTGCATCTTTTGTTTACTTTTCTTTAAATCAGGGCTGTGACTTGAATGAACCGATTTCTTTTTTCACGTTTGTTGTTTGGGAATGCACTAACACTAAAATATGTCTGAGCGCTGTGACTGTGCTGTAGTTATGAGGAGCAGACATGATTTAATGCTGATAAAGCTTGTTAGGATGCTAGGAAAGATGGGAGTTCGCTGTTGGACAGTATAGCTACACCACATATCTCGTCACTCACACTTGGTCACAGCAGAACAGTCACTTGAATCAAACAGGGAATATATAACTCCAGGTTTCAGACGTTGCTAAAGTATATTTTGAGACTCATTTTCCCCATCGCCACCTCCCTCTCTAATCGTGTCAAAAAACTCAGAAGTGTGCCCTCTCCATGCATCTGTCGCTACAACATGGAAGTGTGAGAATGCTCTATTGTATCAAACAATTCTTATAGCTCTATCAAGGAAAATTATATCGCGATTAATTATTGTTATCGTTATATCGCCCAGCCCTAAGCAGAGGTCTTCAAACACTGATGCCAGTTTCTTATCCAGGATTTTGTAGATTTCTGTGGGAGGTCTGACACTAGGTGGCCACTCAGTAACATCAGCAGTTCAATCAACTGCTAGTGATTGTAAGATCCAGGACTGGAATCTCAATTGAAGGTCCAGAATTGAAGGAAGGGTGGAGGAATGGAAACAGCTGAGGAAGAGCAAAAGAAGTAATTGAATCACATCAGCCTCTTGTTCATAGGCTACCGTAGAGCAAGAGAGAGCTAGTCATGGAGTACAGGACAGAGGCAGAAGGAAAGACAGACTAATGGAATCAGTGAAAAATTTGTTACTTGTACTATACTTTATTCAAATAAAAGAAAGGTGGTCTTTGAGATTTACAAGATACACTATATTTCCAAAGGTATTTACTCACCCATCCAAATCATTGAATTCAGGTGTTCCAATAAAATATAAAACCAAGCACCTAGGCCTGCAGACTGCTTCTAGAAACACTTGTGAAAGAATGGGTATCTCTCAGGAGCTCAGTGAATTCTAGAGTGGTACCATGAAAGGATTCCACATGTGCAAGTCCAGTCATGAAATTTCCTCATTACTAAATATTCCACAGTCAACTGTCAGTGGTATTACAGCAAAGTGGAAGTGATTGGGAATGACAGCAACTCAGCCAAGAAGTGGTAGGCCACTGGACTCTAGAGCAGTTGAGACAAGTTCTCTGGAGTGACCAATCATGCTTTTCCATCTGGCAATCTGGTGGACAAGTCTGGGTTTGGCCGTTGCCAGGAGAACGGTACTTGTCTGATTGCATTGTGCCAAGTGTAAAGTTTGGTGGAGGGGGGATTATGCTGTGAGGTTGTTTTTCAGGATTTGGGCTCGGCCCCTTAGTTCCAGTGAAAGGAACACTTAATGCTTTAGCAGACCAAGAGATTTTGGACAATTTTCTTACTCCCAACTTTGTGGGAACAGTTTGGGGATGGCCCCTTCTGTTCCAACATGACTGTGTACCAGTGCACGAAGCAAGGTCCATAAAGACATGGATGAGCGAGTTTGGTGTGGAAGAGCTTGACTGGCCTGCACAGAGTCCTGACCTCCACCTGATAGAACACCTTTGGTATGAATTAGACATCTGACCTCACAAAAGGACTGACATCATATTAAACCCTATGAATTAAGAATGGGATCTCACTCAAAATCACATGTGTCTGAAGGCAGACGAGAGAATATTTTTGACGATATAGTGTATGTAGATTTTTAGAATAAATTAAAGATATTTTAGCTCAGAAGCCCAGCATCACAAACATTCTGCACTTACAGAGTTCTATAAAATATATGTTGTCTGCTTTAGAGTATATCAGTAAGGTGAAGTTACAAAGAAGAAGATTCTATTAAAGAAGCTGGTGAGTATATACACAGCATATCAACCCTTTTTGTTTGACTTATAAAAGTCAGCGTTCTCTTACAGCATGCCTCAAAAGCTCCCCAAAAAGACTGAGATGAGAGTATTTTCATGCGAGTACGATGACAGCAGGCAGATCTTAAGTTCTTCAGTACAGTTTGCTGTGAAATCAAAGTGACAAAGATACCCAGAGAAATGAGATGGAGCTACACATGTTACGTAAGGAGCAAGAAAGTGCAACTCCAGCTTTGAACACTGCTGGGAGACAGAAAGAAGCCTGCCGTTGCGGAAGGGTGGAGGAATGGAATCAGCCAAGGAAGAGTAAAAGAAGTAATTGAATCACATCAGCCTCTCGTTCATAGGCTACTGTAGAGCAAGAGAGAGCTAGTCATGGAGTACAGGACAGAGGCAGAGGGAGAGACAGACTGAGTTCCAGCACGACTAATGGAATCAGTAGCAGCTGAATCAGTCTGGCCTTGCATTGCACTGCACATCATCTGCACAAATTCAATATCCATCTTCTAGTGGCTCTCACTTCTGCTCTGCTCTACCTTGTAACAAATGCACTAGGGCTGCAGATGACAACTGTGATCATTTATGCTCAGCTTAGTCTGTATATTCCATTGAAGTTTCTATAATTAAACCCAAAATTCTGCAACAATCTGTAAAAAATGTATGGCAGCAGAGTTACCAGTAGAAAACTCTTCTTTTTAAATGTAATTAAAGTCATTTTAACGATATTGACTGTTATATTATCAGTGAGCATCTGTTGTTATATAACTGAATAGTGGTGTAAATTGATTGTTAATGACTGTATGTGATATTAGTTTACTGGCAACTGTGCTGCCATGTGATTTAGCCAGTGAAACCACAGAAGCATTTAAATGAACAGCATGCTCACAAAAACAGATTTTTGTGTCATCTCAATGTTGTCATCTGTAAAATCTAACAGTAAATTATCATTTGACCCTATTTAATTTTTAAATATTGTGACAAAGTTTCCATTCTACACATGATTGTTTTATATGGGCTTTGTGAGTAATACAGAAAAGCAAACAAAATTTGAATACTGTTAATCACCAGCAGATGGGAGGTTTTCTTTCCATTTATACTCCTAGCCTTTTGAAGACATAAATCAGTATTTTTTTTATACTTGTTTAAATAAAACAGTAAGATGGCCTTCTCAGGACAAGTGCTGAATTCACTAACATAAAGCATCTTAAACATCTTATATACACTGCTCAAAAAATGAAAGGGAACACTCAAATAACACATGCTAGATCTGAATGAATGAAATATTCTCATTGAATACTTTGTTCTGTACAAAGTTGAATGTGCTGACAACAAAATCACACAGAAATCAATGGAAATCAAATTTATTAACCAATGGAGGCCTGGATTTGGAGTCACACACAAAATTAAAGTGGAAAAACACACGACAGGCTGATCCAACTTTGATGTGATGTCCTTAAAACAAGTCAAAATGAGGCTCAGTATTGTGTGTGGCCTCCATGTGCCTGTATGACCTCCGTACAACGCCTGGGCATGCTCCTGATGAGGTGGCGCATGGTCTCCTGAGGGATCTCCTCCCAGACCTGGACTAAAGCATCCGCCAACTCCTGGACAGTCTGTGGTGCAACGTGGCGTTGGTGGATGGAGCGAGACATGATGTCCCAGCTGTGCTCAATCGGATTCAGGTCTGGGGAACGTGTGGGCCAGTCCATAGCTTCAATGCCTTCATCTTGGAGGAACTGCTGACACACTCCAGCCACATGAGGTCTAGCATTGTCCTGCATTAGGAGGAACCCAGGGCCAACCGCACCAGCATATGGTCTCACAAGGGGTCTGAGGATCTCATCTCAGCACCTAATGGCAGTTAGGCTACCCCTGGCGAGCACTTGGAGGGCTGTGCAGTTCTCCAAAGAAATGCCACCCCACACCATTACTGACCCACTGCCAAACCGGTCATGCTGAAGGATGTTGCAGGCAGCAGATCGCTCTCCACAGCGTCTCCAGACTCTGTCACGTCCATCACATGTGCTCAGTGTGAACCTGCTTTCATCTGTGAAGATCACAGGGCGCCAGTGGCGAATTTGCCAATCCTGGTGTTCTCTGGCAAATGCCAAGCGTCCTGCACGGTGTTGGGCTGTGAGCACAACCCCCATCTGTGGACGTCAGGCCCTCATACCATCTTCATGCAGTCGGTTTCTAACTGTTTGTGCAGACACATGCACATTTGTGGCCTGCTGGAGGTCATTCTGCAGGGCTCTGGCAGTGCTCCTCCTGTTCCTCCTTGCACAAAGGCGGAGGTAGCGGTCCTGCTGCTGGGTTGCTGCCCTCCTACGGCCTCCTCCACATCTCCTGGTGTACTGGCCTGTCTCCTGGTAGCGCCTCCAGCCTCTGGACACTACGCTGACAGACACAGCAAACCTTCTTGCCACAGCTCACATTGATGTGCCATCCTGGATGAGTTGCACTAACTGAGCCACTTGTGTGGGTTGTAGAGTCCGTCTCCTGCTACCACGAGTGTGAAAGCACCACCAACATTCAAAAGTGACCAAAACATGTGAATACAATCGGATTACAGATATAGTTTATTCTCACGCTGTTCAACAATCTGATGAAAATCTTCGTTTACATGCTCACTACAAGTAATCCGATTCAAAATGACGTGCATGCGTGGAGCAGCGCTTAGAGTAAACGTTACCATGACTGCATTTCTGTCTTTCACACCATACATACCCAGCACCTCTTCATCCCCTCTGTTCCCTTCACCAACATGTCCATTGAAGTCTGCACCAATCACTAATCTCTCCTCTCTAGGGACACCATCTACCACTTCATCCATCTTACTCCAAAATTCCTCTTTCTCCTCTAACTGACAACCAACCTGTGGTGCATATGAACTGATCACATTCAAAATTACACCATCAACCTCCAACTTCAGGCTCATGATCCTGTCTGACACTCTCTTTACATCCAGAACACTTTTCCCAAGGTGTTCCTTTAGGATTATCCCTACTCCATTTCTCTTCCTCTCTACACCATGATAGAACAGTCTTAATCCACCTCCAATGTTCCTGGCCTTGCTTCCTTTCCATCTGGCCTCCTAGACACACAGAATATCTACCTTCCTTCTCTCCATCATGTCTGCAAGCTCTCTGCTCTCTTACCATTGTCCCTATGTTCAGAGTCCCTACTCTAACCTCCACACTCCTTCTAAACCGCCTTTCTCCTCTCCTCTTTGATGGTCTTCGACCTACAGTAGTCCAATTTCCACCGGCACCCTGCTGGTCAACAGCACCACCCCTAAAGTACACCCCTAATGGCTGGTTTAGTAAGTTTTATTAATATATGTCAAAAACTGAAAAACGACAAAAATGGAGATAAGAGGTTTTGCTCCGACAGCAGTGATATTTTCATTCCTCTCAATTTAATAAGCTCGGCCTCCCGTGCTTCTAATCAGAAATTGTTGACTGTATAACAGATCTATTTCTACGGCATCATTCCTCACTCTGAGCTGCCATTTGTTATCAAAGCGTGTGAACTTTGTTGCTCTTTTGTGTAGCTCTCATCATGACTGAAATTAGGTTGTTACATTTATTGTAAGGTGCGTTGTGACTATGTAACTGATTACATTCAGCACACTGAATTCCCAGAGGACACATACTGAAACAATGTGATTAAGAAACAACGTTGAAGAGGTCAGTCCATTCACAGAAGACTAAAATGTGACAGATTATTCGAATTCTTTCCTTTGACATTTGAGGCTCATCACATTACTTCTCCTGTATCTGAGGCCCATTATGCAACCTACATGTCCCGATATAATGCTTTGCTGATTCCACGTTTCTGATTAGGGAACAGCTCACTTTATTCTCATTTAATTTAACAAAGGCTATTATTAGCATTCTTCTCTGCTTCTCAGGGATGTGACTCACTACATGACCTTTAAAGTTAATAGTTTTACATCTAAGTCAAATTTTGGCTGAATCTTGTTCATTTCTGAATATGGTTAAGCTCATTTGGTAGAGATGTTGAGATTGACCCAACTGCCCCTATAATAGCATTCAGCTGGCACTGATGGATCAGCTATGAATGAAAGAATTCATCCATCCATAATCATTGACCTGCCCCAGGTGCTCTTAGACATGCATTTAATGAGCACTGATGGATCAACCATGAACTTATTTGTACATCAAGTCATAGCTCAGCTATTGCATTTCATCTGCTCTGTACTTGTACTCTGCACAATGACAATAAAGTTGAATCTAATGTAATCTATCAATACTAGCTGAATTCCAGTATAGCAGGAACGGCCTCAAGTGCAATAACTACACTTGCATTCAGTTATTCATGCATCAGCTGTTCTTTGAAAGAGGAATTCCACAGATTTTTCAACATTTCTGCAAAAATCAATCAGAAATGTAAGTAGCAAAGTAAAGTCTTTCAAAATGTTTGCATGTGAAGTGGTTCACAGAGAAACTTACAGACACAGATTTCTTTACAGTGGTGGTGACAGGAACCAGGTGTCACAATATCCACAATACAAATATAACCATTTTGTTTACTATCCAGAATGACATGTGAACCTACATGTGTCTGCTGAGTGTTATTTAATGTGTGTATATGTGTGTATATATATATATATATATATATATATATATATATATATGGAAATGAAATGCATCTTGAGGTGCGACCTGGACACATCTTCAGTGATGCGACTGGGGTCACGGGGTGTTTCAGGTCTTACATCAGACACCCTCACCCGGGTGACCTAGCCGGGAGTGATCAGGCCCCGACTTGTGTCCAGGTAGCGCACTACGCCACACATCCCCATTAATAGTTTTTGAATATAAATATATTTTAATATACAAATTTTAAATGAAAACTATAAATATCTGAGGTTTCAGGCAACATATTTGCAAGTATTTTACACACTTAAAAGAGATGGTTCTTCAAAGGTTCTTTAGTAAAGATAATTACTAAAGTTTACTAAAGTGAACTATTTAGAACCATGAGTTCTATTAGAACCATTTCATGCTTCTTTGCATAGTGAAATGGTTGTTTAGACTGATGGAGAATGTGTTGTATATGGTTCTTTATGGAACTTTTTGAAAAAGGTTCTATATAGCACCAAAGGGTTCTGCTACTGTTAAAATGTCAGGGTTGGTGTTGTATTTTGTTTGAAAAGGGTTCTGTACAGTGCCAAAAATGGCTGGTAAGAACCATCTTCTATAAGTGTATATCTTCCTGTCAGGGAGTTTTGGGGGTCCCTAAAACTATCCAGACGTCTGGTTCCTACCACCACCATCGTGAGCATTTCTGACTTTAGGATGGAGCATTTCTCATCAGACCGTTCTGAGTGACTTTTGCAGGATCCCCTTCACTACTCAGCTGGTCCATCAGTGGAAGTGCAGGAGCGCTTAGGGCTGTCTTTACATTCCGAAAGTGCGCAGCTCCATTCAAAAAAAGAGCGCACAGTTCCATTACACTTAGGTGAACTTGGGGCTGGAGGTGGTCGCGGTTGTGTTGGGGTGGGGGGAGGTCCTGACACCAATCGGCATTGTGACATCTTATTAAAGCAGCACCACGTAATCCTCCCCTGCACCCCTCCCCTGCTTTAAAATCCTCTCGCCCCGGCGCAGCTCGCAGGACCCAAGAGCACCAAGCGCTCGTTCCCTCCCTCCATCCCTCCCTCCCTCCCTTCCTCCATCAGTCCGTCCGTCCGGGCAGTTAGCATGCTCTGATGCAGTGAGGAGCAGCACGGATAGCGTCTTCTCTCCGCCACGCTCATCAGCACAGCCGAGGGAGATTCGAGGCATTTCGGACACGGTAAGGGCGACGCGACGCTTTTTCCTCAGCTGAAATATTGATAGCAGCCTTTAAATTCGTAATAAGGACTGGAACGGCATCGACGTGCATTTGCTGGGGCTGCGAGTAACATTAGCGCCGTGCAATGCACACCACGAGGGCTGCATGCATCTCATATGTGGACACAGTCAAATAAATGCACCGTTAGCGAGCTTTAGACAGTCAGAGTTAGAACAAGTTCAGCCTGCTGCATCGCGTGCAGCTTATTTTGGGTTTAGATGACCTGAGCAGTACTTTTGTGAATGAAACCCCTCTAACGGAATTCATCGTTTCGTGAAGAATAACCTGCTCAGAACGTTTCGTGGGACATGCGTTGTTTTTTTTTCCCACCTATATTCCGGAAACCCTCGCCCCCTATGCTCGGATTGGCTGGTAGTATCCCGAGTCCTGAGCTACGATTGGCTGATAGACTCTTCCTTTTACGCTGGTTGAGAGTGTGAGGTGCTAGCCAATCGTAGGTCAGGACGCGCGATAAGACTAGCCAATCCGAGCGCAGGAGGCGGAGCGTGTCGGAATACGGGCGGGAAAAACTGAAATACCCTTAGATTGGTAGCTGTGGAGCAAGTGCAGTGTTTTAGTGCTTTGTACCTATTGAGGTGTTAAATTATATAATATGCCCTTCACATGCGTTCATTTTCACGTTGCACTGCTTCTATGTTAACTTAGTACAATATTACACGAAAAAAAACGCTGTTGAAATAGCATAAGCTACTTTTTCTCACAAACGGAAGGGAGTGATAATGGGCAGCCAGGATCAGTTCGTTTAAGTTTGCAAACCAAACCCAATAGTGGTGTGTAGGCCATGGAAGCTTACTGCATTTGACACGTGGGCTGTTATATTTGTAAATTTCAAGAAAGTCCAGCAAATCAGTCATTTTATGACACACATGAACTTACTGAATTACTATTGATTCGTGGCACATTAGGTGGTCTTCACTACAGAGCATATGGAGTCGCCTATACAGGAGATGCAGTAACAGAAAGCATGTATTAGAAGGTGGTTCTCTTAAGAAACTCTATACAAGAGGTTTTCCATTGTGTATAACTATTGCTTTTACTAAATAATTCTTGAAGAAGCATTTTAATTGTGACTTGGATATGATGATGAAGATGCTTGTTCAGACACAATTATATGGCCATACATAATCTTTAACAAGTTAATGTTTTAATCATAACACTGTGGTTTTAAGTAAATTGTGTTTGGGATTTATGTGCGCAGACACAACTATCACCAGGACAGAAACAACGAAAGCTTAGTATCTGGTATATTCATTCATTGTGTTTAGCTGGGTAGGTAACTCAGGAAAAAATGCATAATATTCCTGCCCGTAATCATGTCAAGTTCACACTCTAATTGTGCTAACCGTCTGACAGTACCATTAACATGATGACACGTTACCATGATGACAAAATCAGTCTTCGTGTCCAATAATTTACTAAATACAAACTGGTATTATGGATCATATGGTGTCATGTGAATGGCAGATGGGTGTAGCACCATACGCTGAGCAATGCCTCTGTGCTTCTGTCAGCTGTGTCTCCCTGAAGTGCTGTGTATGTTGATAAAGCGTGGCTGTTATGTAAGAAGATGAAGAGAAGGGAAGAGTGGAGGGCCCATCAGTGCCAGTCTGTTTAAGCTCGTTGTGGGTTACTCTGAATCCCTTCAGGCCACATTTAATTACAGAACACATAGAAGAGCAGAAGAGGGTGTTTGGCGGGACAACAGGTAAAGAGTGATGGTGAGATTTTGCATTTTCCTGTATTTCCTGTAACATATACAGGATATAGAGTGTTGTATATGGGATGCTTGTGTATGTGTGTGGGTGCATGTGTTATACATCTTAGTCTGAACATTAAGGATGGCCTCCTGAATTGCAGCGAATGTGGTGCGGCTCATATAGGTATTGTGATGGCTTATATTCCTTTGAAAGTCAGTCTCCGTCTGAGTGAAGACAAAACAAATTGAAGATGACAGTAACTCAAGGGCGCTGTATGGAAGTGCATTCCATTAACAGCACCATTTTACATTATTGGATTAATGCAGTAGACACATGAGGCGTTTCCTTTTTGTGGCATGATTCTCCCTATGGGGTTTTTTCTTAGACTTCTTTTAGAAGTCTCTCTGGCTCATTGTCTGTCTCATTAATTCTCACTGTGCTGTTAGGTGAAAGCATGTGATGGCTTTAAGTGATGGTGAAAGGTGCACGTTATAAAGGTTTGTACTGGAAGTTCGTTCAAGTCTGATGAGATGAAGTTGGTCTCCTTTGCATTATCACACTTCACTTGAGTAGGAAAGAGACTTCCAGATGTTGTGATATGAAATACTGTACACTTGATAGGTTCTGTTTTGTTTGGCCAAGTGTGACTCTTGATCTGTTCATTTTTAGAGGAGTGCAACCCATGGGACGTATGTAAAGGCTGCATGATGTGGACCTAGTACAACAGTGTGATTGTTGGGGATGCACAGCAATATTGAAATCTTCTCAGTATTAGCAGATAATTCCTAAAACCATATTTTTGGACAAATTGTTTGATTTGATACCAATCTTTGGTGGCATATTCATTTTACTCCAGAGGAGTATGGTTTGGCAATGCAGGGCTTCTGTGCTAAAATATCTCAAGTTCATTTGATCTACTGCATTTGTAACCCTAAATACAGTAAAAATAATTACAGTCAAGACAGCTGTTCATTTATAAAGTGTCCATCGTTTGTCTTTATTGCAACTTCCATTCTTTTCAGCACACTTGCTTTCAGTTTTTCAAAGAAATCGATAGGTATTTTTCCACACCTCCAAAGTTCAGTCTTAGAAGTTGGTTGCATTTTTTTGCTTCTCACAATGCAATTAAGCTCCAATATATTCAATGATGTTGGGGTCTGGACTCTGGGCTGGTCAGTCCACTGTTCTGAGAACACCAGCAGCTTCCTTGTTTACAAATGTTCTTTTTTGTCTATTTCCTTCTCTCAGTAATGACTTCTTGACAGCTATACATCTGAAGCATAACTGGAGCTTGATCTTCTCCTCTCTCTCTCAAAGATGAAACCTTTAAATACCGTTCATCTGATGGTGACAGTTTTAGTGGTCTACCATGTCTTGCAGAGTTATTATGAGTTCCATTTCCTTTGTAGTTACATCAGATTTTGGCAGCGGCTTACAATTCCCGTATCAGTTCATCCGTAGCTGATGTGTTGCGATTGCTGCCTTGTGACATATTAAAAACGCATTAAGGAATCTATAATGTGATGTGATTCAAGACAACTTGCATCATTAGACTACCTAATGTCTTGATTAATCAAAACACCTAGAGGAACACTGATCTGGAGCTGCGATTGGTCTCGATGCTTCCAGCATGCACTAATAAACACTGTGATTGATTAAAGAATCACTTGCATATTGTAGCCCCTGTTACATCAGTATTGCAGGCCCAATATTATGATAACGGTTTACAAACAGAGAATTGCAGAGGCCTAATAAAAACCTCAGCACATACTCTTATTAGTTATACAGTGATGCAGACCTCTGGCCCTGATACCTTTCTGTGCATTTAAACCCCCCCCTGAGCAATCAGCCTCTTGTTTGCCTCTTGTCTGACTGTCATGCCCCCTCAGCCATGATTGCAGATGTATTATGGGATGTGATTGTGTACTGGGTTCTGTCTCTGAGGTGGATGTGGGCTGTACCACCCACAGAGAGCCTCTCACTTCCCCTCTCCAAAGGCGCCGTAGCAGTGGTCTCAGCCCTCCATTAGAGAATGCTGACAGGGCAGCAATTACGCCCAGCGCCCGCACTGTGGCTGATTCTAATGATCTCTTTCAGAGCAAATGTGTTTTTCTACAGTAAGTGTTTTGTGTGTGTTTCAGTTTGTATGTGTCTATGTGTGTCTGTGTGTGTGTGTGTGTGTGTGTGTGTGTGTGTGTGTGTGTGTGTGTGTGTGAGAGAGAGAGAGAGAGAGAGAGAGAGAGATTTTACATGTTTATGTTCAAGTGGAACTAAAAGCAGGGCCGCTATTTATGTGTCCAGTCGGCAAAGACGCTCAAGAGTGTTCAGTCTGATGTTGCATGCACCCAATCAGCACTGATGTACTACGCTGCACTACTTGGCCATGATTGTTTGCAGTAATAATGGAGAACATGCGAGTGCCCTGCTTTACAAGAAATACTCCCCCCTCCTCCCCGTCCTCAGCTCGGCAGGCTGCGGCACCCAAGGAGATGTTCCACAGGAGAAGAGAAGAAATCCAGAAAAATGCCTCCAGCTCTTCTGCTACTTCTCTGTTTCTGTGAGGTCAGGCTGAGCCACAGCGCTCTGGCAGTTCAGCCTGTCTTCACTGGCTCTCATACTCCTTCCTTGCTGAACTCACCATGCCTTGCCGTGCAGTTTCCACTAGAGATGATACTGGTCCAAAACAAATGAACCCGATCCAATTATGTAACAAATCTAGAACTGATTTTTAAATTTTTTTGTATTCTGTCATGTATTATAATTACACAACGCTTAGCAAAATGGTTATATAGTACCAAATAAAAAATGTCTTATGACTTACTAAAAGCCTTTTTGGTTGTATGTATAGAACCTTTAAGCCATGCAAACAATCTCAATGCACTCAAATGAGTTGTTCTACATATAACCATTGCCTTTATTAAAATAACCCTGAGGGTGTAGAATTACAGATGCTTTGTTTTGCACACAGTTATACTGTAAATCATTTTGTTGACTAAGTATTTTTGCTCCTAGTGCGGTGTTTATTTTAGCAGTAAACAGACATAATTCAGGGCTATCTTAAAAAGGAATTCAGCTGCTTTTTTATTTCTGCATAATACAGTTGAGTTATAAACAAAGTCATTCAGAGTGGTTTGATGTGAAATGGTTCATTATAAAGAAACTTACTTAGATTTCCTCACAGCAGTGATGATAGAAAGCAGGGATCATAATGTCTACAATGCAGTTATAGACATCGAGCGTGACCAGTATAGGCCAAAATATTCTCAAACTATCCTAAAACTATGTCTCAGGCTTCAGGCAGTGTTTTTGTAACCATTTGTGTAATTGAAGATGCCTTTACTTAAAGCAGATGTCTGGTTTCTGTCACCAACAATTATCCTGTAAATTTCTCTGGAAAACCATATTTCACATTAAACCGCACTGAAAATTGTGTGGAATTCGACTTTAACCCCTTAAAATTCCAGGCTTACACACTAAGGCTTTTTATTCAGTAACTACATGGATTTCAATGCAAACTGCCTGAGCTATTCTTAGGTTATATAAGTGTTAAAAAAAACTTTGGGCCTGCCAGTGGGCCCTGGCCATTTAAGGGGTTAAGGGTAGTGATTCAACTTCAAACAGCTCCTTTTTGAGCTTATCAGTTTGTAAGGGTAAATAATTGGCTTGGTATTGACATCAGCTGATTCTTGGAAAAGAAAATAATGTGTCTCTGGTTTCCACTGTACTGGGTGCATAAGGTGCAGATCATTCACATGGTGATGTTCAAGCATTAGTTTTGTGCAAGATTGCTCTGGCCTCCTTGTGTGACCTTTTGCTGGCACTGGGGAATTAATAGGGCCGCTTGTGCTTGACCAGAGGAAGGATACTGGGGATTTCAGGGATGATTTGACAGCTGGAAGGAATAACAAAGCAGGGGAGAGATGAGCAGAAGAACAAACCCATGGAAATTTTATGATGGAGCTCTTTGTTAAAGTTTTCGCATCCTCTCTGGATTTGTGATGGCCATCTACAGTGTTCCGAAGATACATAGAGAATCCCGCAAAAGTACTTTGTTCAAATTTACAGAAGCAAAATCAATTTACTGGTATGCTGAGCCATTTTCCAAGTGGAAATGGCATCAATTAGCAACACAATTTGTCCCCAAGGCTCCTCTATCTACTGTAGCTCTTCCAGACTGATAGAGTCAAATGGGAAAAAAACAAATATTGATTACCCAGCTCTGACCATGCATATTTGTAGTGCATTAGAAAAAGCCAAAGAAACTGAAATGGCTTTAAAGCCTTTGAAGGAGGCCTAATTATTATCGGCACTATAATGCACACCCAAATAACCCAAATAAAGAAAAGGGAAAGTCAAAGGAAAATTATAAAAACTGGAGTTCAAGAAATTAATAAAAGATTCAGAGAAAATGGGACTCCTAACAGTTGTGCAAGACCTGGCAGACCATTAAAACTATCACCATCAGATAAACAGCACCTAAAGCTTTCATCTTTGAGATAGAGGAGAAAATCAAGCTCCACTCAGATGTTTCTGCTAATCCTTCCACTCTGAGAAGACAACTCAACAATATGGGTCTGAAAGGATGTGTAGCTGTCAAGAAGAACCTCACTGAAACCAATTAAAGTAAATGGTGAAACAAAAAAGCTGCCAGCGTACTCACAACAATGGACTGACCATCCCAGAGTCAAAATGTCTTGTATCACTTGTATCACAAGAAGCATCAAATGCAACCAACGTCTAAGACTGAACTTTGGAGGCGTGGAAAAATATCCCTGCAGATTTCTTTGAAAAAAGTGAAAGCAAGTCTGAGAGAACACATTAAATATAGAAAAATCTGCTAATATATTTAGTCCTATAGTCATTTAGCTTGTGTACTTATCTATTAAATATATGCTTTTGGCTTTTGACAATGACAATGAAAAATGTACTTAATGCCTGATTTATTGAAAATTAAATAAAAGAAGGGAGGTCTCTGACTTTTGCCCAGTATTGTATGAAAGCCTTTGTTTACACCATTAAAAAACATCTGCTGCTCTTTACATTGGTCTGGTTTACAACTGGTCCAAATGACTTGGAATACGATCTTGTTACATTACTGCACATCGATGTTCAGAATGGCTTTTCTGTCTCTCATAAAGCTTGCGTTTCATAGACGGAAGGCCTTGTTACAACTGCAATGGCAAGTATTTGAAGCAATCTTAGTGAGAGTGGTATGGGACCAGTGTCAGTAATGTGGATAGATACTGAACTAGTGATGGGAAGTTGACATGTGATGTCAGTTTTACGTTTGCATTCATGCTTCACCGGCAAGAAGAGGGACAGCATTGTCAGTCAGGTATTGATGTACTGGGTTAACAGAAGGGAACAGGGACAGTTTGATGGCTACTACACACAAGGAACACATGGATAGAGGATGAAAGGTCACAGCACTGTATGCACTACAAGTGGATCAAAGTGAACTTGCGGTGAGTGCATCTGATCGCATGGCCTGGGGATTGTGGGGGAGGCTTCCTGCACAGAGGCTGTCTACTGTGCCACATGATAGCTGGTGAAAGGGGAAAAATTTGCTGAGAGGGCAATTTGTATTCTGATGAAAGAGGATGTGTATTTTTAGCATGGTTCTCATCATGACAGGAAATGGGCTACTGGAGTCCATAATGTATCAAGTAACATAGTTTCTAAATTATTTTCCTTTCCCTCGTGTTTTGTGCCGTTTCCCAAGCCCTTGTGCTGAGAAATAGCTCGGATAGTTCACACTTATTTGGGAGTGCTGTAAACTCGGTATGAACAGAGTGTATGTTTTCTCTTGCGGTGTTTCTGTGAATGTTTCAGTTCAGCAACCCTTGTAATATCCATCAGGAATAATCAGCACTCTCAATCAAAACATGCAGAAATGCTTGGTCATGCCTCATATAACTGAGGCATGGTAATAGAAATCACTGTCAAAGAACACAAAGACCAAGATAATCACATCCTTTTGCAACTTTATTAGTAAGCTTTTATATCTGTGCCTAATGTGGTCAGTATGGTTCTACAAGGATTATATTTTCCATCTTCTAAAGTAAAAAGTAGTATGGGACATATTACCCAGATGGGAGTGGTTCAGTTGTGGTTCAGAATCATTTAGCAGCCTCCTTTCCTTGGCCATCTTGCCAAGCCGAATGCCGCAAAGACTACAGATTTTAGCATTTAAATATTATGTTTGATATTTTTTTGTAAGCATGATGAAAATCTGAAAATATGAGGTTCCCTGAATGGCTGAAATGCTGAAATGTCCCATAGTTTGGCTGGAATTCCACCTTTAAATGCATGGATGGGTTACCAAACCATTTATACATACCTTGTCACTAATGACCTAGCACAAAGTGATCTACAGACTAACAAAGTAGTTTAAAATATCAAAACATTTATGTTTATTAATGATAAGAGCAATATCTTTTATTAGAATTTAATATTTATGTCACTTACAGCATCTGAAAAGACAAAAGATGTTAAACTGGGGAGAGGTCACAGGTCACTATCCAGACAAATGTAGGGTTAACAAACAAAACAAAGTTAAACAAAAGCTATTCAAATTTATATTCTCTAAACTCAACATTAATGTCTGGATATATGCATTCATTTCTATTAATACTGTGAATCCCAGCCAGGTTTCTCACATAATTGGCACAGAGACAAATGGCTTGAAACAGACCGCAGCCAAGCTGGGGCAGCTTTGAATCTACACATACTCATCAAAACAAATCTGCCGACAACTTGCTTTCCTGCTTTCTGTCATGGTGTACTCAGTCAGATGTGCTATCACAGGTGTGAGAGGAAAGTAGCTGTCTGCGTGCCATGCTGTCATGGGCCAAGCGGAAGTTGGCATGTCAGCCCGATGGCGGGACAGCCATGCGAGTCAGCGCTTTGGAGGCTTGGCACCAGCTCCAGTCTCAGCGAGAGTCTGCTTCTCTCCATTACGGCTCGGGAAAGTGAGAGATCTCTTCTCCTTGACCTCAATACTTCTTTGCCTTCAGCAAACAAGGTACTGAGAGAGTAATTTCTGTGTGGACTGTGGGTGTGTCCTCTGAGTCTGCCACAATCTCGTGTGGAAAATTAGAAATAGAAAGGAATAAGCTGAGCAGGGGCTGCAGCTGAGATTAGATTGGGTGATTGTGGATTGGATTCCACAGTCTCTGAACCTCACATTGAGTAAATAAAAATGGAATTTAAACTCCTGTTTACTATCATTAGCAGCACTTTTAATGTTTCCAAACAAAAGGCATGCTTGCTCTGGAATTGTTATCTTGAATGGTGAGAACTGGATGAAATTGCAGTAAAATGTGCAAGAAGCTGTATAGTCCTAAAAATGGCCGAGTGACGTTGCAATTAGTTGATAGAACTTAACGTCTGGGTTTAGACACGCCATCTCAGGCTGAGTCACAGAGCATTGAACCTTGAAAAATCAATTGGACTGCTTTTTATTGATGATTGCTGCTGATAGAACTAGTGAGTCATGGAAAATCCATCCTCTCCCCTGAGAGCTTACCTGTAAAATTCTGGTCAAACCAAATTAGCCAACAGAAAAAAGCTCATTGACAACATGTCACATTGCTGTGACAGATATGTTGCATCATCTGTTCCCTGTAAAAGAGTAAATTAAGTTACCTTAGCAGACAAAACGATTATCTTGCATGACTACATTGTGCCAATCAGGCTAAATGAAGGTATTTTTGCAAATCCCTGTAACATTTTGCAACTAAGAATTTGTATTTGTGCTTACAACACCGATTGTACTCGTAGCTCATGTAATCACCAAAGAAAAAGGTATCACTTTCTCTCGTAGACTGGCTGATGGCTTTGCATGCTGACTGCTCAAAACCTTGGTCAGCTACTTCACTAATAAGATCAGCATCGCTGGAGAATGCTATTTGTGTTCTTCAAGCTGGTACACTTAGAGCTGCCTCCCAAATCCTAGTCAGTGGGATTTACACCTGCAAAAAGATTCACAGCACGAAATGGGTGTGGCACTAGGCATTACATTCTGTGAAGTACAACTTCAGAGAACTGTATTGGATTAGATTCTTAAACTACAGGGTTATTATTTACTATTATGAATAGTAAGATTAGTAATTAGTGTGTTGTAAGACAAAATAGTCCCCAAAGAAAATGTATTTTTAGGGTTTTCCCTTATTTCACATCATTAAGATTACATTTAAAAACTCAGAAGACAAATGTCCCTGTTTTTGAATCATAAAACAAGTTCTCATATGTCTTCCTTTGCATGCATGCTACTATATTTTTGTGCAGTACCAGTGCTGTCACCTTAAAAAGTTAGCTTACAGCACTGCATTATTTTTGGGCAACGCCCAATTTTTATCCCTTTTTTCTTATGGTTAACCAGAAATCCATTCATGAATTCTTACAGATACTTGATTATCAAAGTTAGAATATACATCCCTACGTATATTACTTATAAAAATACACTACATGATCATTAGCACACAGCACTTGTTTGAAGCATAGCAATAGCCAGAAATACAGAAATTACATTGATATATGTTATTTAGAGGTCATTTGTTTATGTAGGGGGGCATCCATTAGTTAATTGTTCATTTGTTGTAATTGGGCCCGTAGGTTCCTAGGTAAACCTCTACCAACACTATTTGAAAGCAAAATAATAGAAAGCTTACTGCAATGACAGAATCACCTTTGTGTTGCATCCATAATACAGGCTTCCACCAAGTTTCCTATATCCAGCAGTAGATGTACTGACCCAGGTCTTTGGCAACAGTTCAATGTTTACATACAAAACTCTGTTATTGTCCTTCTGAGTAACTATGTTACTTTCCTACCCACTCATGACTCATGAAGACATGCAGTCTGTCTCAGCTGTAGGAAACAGCAGGAAGCTCCACAAGGTCGTGAGGTGATGATGGATGTATTTATGCCTTCCGCTGGTGGAGCAGCAGGGCAATGGCAGCACGGCTGGAAAGAGGCTGGCGCTCTGGTTGGCAAATGGAGCTCAGAAACTGATACCCTGTGAGCTGTGAAGCAGGAGGGGGTTTGATAACGGCATTAGCATGAACCTTTGCTCATGGTCAGGCACTGTTGAAATACTGACAAAGAGGTCACACTGAAAAGAGCAATGCATTGAAGCACTGAATTTACACTGAATCTTTTTTTTAATTCAAACACGTGCATCATTTCCACATGAATAAAATCTATTACATTAACACAGTGATTTGCCCTCGAGATTCCAGACCTGGAAATGGAGTGACAAATCACTTGGTTCATTCTGAGCAGAACCAATATTTTAATGTTACCCTTCTTCCTTTCCAGTCTCTACATAAGGTTCCTAAACTGGTTGGTGCTGTTCTGTTTACATAAGCTGTTTGTAGGCCTAGTATAGTAAATCAATAGATTTAAAAAGCTATTAGAACCAAAAGTTGTTTTTGGAATGATGGCATGTTCACAAACAGGGTTTCGAATTGTTTTGTTTGTAGATCAATATACAGGGTGAGCCATTTATATGGATACACCCAAATAAAATGGGAATGGTTGGTGATATTAACTTCCTGTTTGTGGCACAGGCTTCCAGTATCCGTAGTTTCAGGTGCTGCACATCTCGTATCTTCACAGCATAGACAATTGCCTTCAGATGACCCCAAAGATAAAAGTCTAAGGGGGTCAGATCGGGAGACCTTGGGGGCCATTCAACTGGCCCACAACGACCAATCCACTTTCCAGGAAACTGTTCATCTAGAAATGCTCGGACCTGACACCCATAATGTGGTGGTGCACCATCTTGCTGGAAAAACTCAGGGAACGTGCCAGCTACCAAAGTGGATTGGTCGTCGTGGGCCAGATCTGACCCCCTTAGACTTTTATCTTTGGGGTCATCTGAAGGCAATTGTCTATGCTGTGAAGATACGAGATGTGCAGCACCTGAAACTACGGATACTGGAAGCCTGTACTAGCATTTCTTCTGCGGTGTTGCTATCAGTGTGTGAAGAGTGGGAGAAGAGGGTTGCAGTGACAATCCAACACAATGGGCAGCACTTTGAACACATTTTATAAGTGGTCAGAAAGTTGTAAATAACTCATGAAAGAATAAAGTTACGTTAAAACCAAGCACACCATAGTTTGACGTGTCACACGACCCTCTTCCCATTGAAAAAACCAAAGTTGGATCAAAAATGGCCGACTTCAAAATGGCCGGCATGGTCACCACCCATCTTGAAAAGTTTTCCCCCTCCCAAATACTAATGTGCCACAAACAGGAAGTTAATATCGCCAACCATTCCCATTTTATTTGGGTGTATCCATATCAATGGCTCACCCTGTACAACTGTAATGTATAGCTGGAAAAAAAAGCCTTGGCTAGGTTAGCTTCAATTGGCTAGCCATTCAAACTTTGTAAGGCAGAATATTTTGATGTCTGAACATATTGTCTAAACATAGTGTACAGACATTTTCTGAATAATTGCTTTGTCTGGTTTAGAACTATTTCCTTTCTTTTTGTGTTGTTTATGTGTTGTTTATGTGTTGTTTTTGTGTGCTGTGTAGCCTTTGAATGAATTTTTATTAGCAGTCATGTATAACAAATAGTTTACTACCCATATCTCATTCTGAAAATAATGAATCAAATAAATATTAAACATTTCAAAGTATTTTATTACTCTTTGGCTTATAAACAGTGTTGTCTGCCATGGGTTTGAGAACAGAAATACATCAGAGGGCAGTAGTATCAACTACTGGGCAACTTCTTCAGTCAAAATTGACACCTTTGTTCCTGCGATTCGTTGCTCCTCCAAAGGCTCATCCACATGTCAGTTGAGCTGTCAGTCCTTAAGATGGCATGGGGGAATCCCCCGAGGGGAAATAGTGAGGCAATGTTGACAAGGCCTTGTTAAAAACGGTATTGGAACAGGTGGCTTGTCTATTTATATGCACTTGATGGTTTTCAAGGGTTCTTTAGTGAAGGCATTGGTTCTGTTTAGAACTATAAGTTGTGTACAACACAGTCTCTATCGATCTGAAGAACCATTTCACCATGCAGTGAACCATTTAAGCATGAAATCGAACTCATGGTTCAAATACAACTATTGCTTTTACTAAAGAACCCTTGAAGAACCATCTAATTTAAGTGTGTAGGTCATGATTACCAAATGAATTGTTAGCCTAAGCAGAAAAATACAATATCCACACAACAGACATGTACTAAAATGATACATTAAATGTATTCACGTGATACCGATCTAAACCACTGGGTAGTTTGGACATAAGATGTAATAAGCTACGCAGACAAAGACAATACTGTTATTAACTGGTAACAGAGTTCAAATGTATGTTCTGCAACGGTTAAGGATGATTATGTTTATGGTAATTTTTTTATTTTTAGCAAAATACCAAATGATTCATCAAACCAGTTTGTAGCCCTAATTGTTGTAAGTACATAAACACAGTTAATGCCTAAAGTAAGTAAGAAAGACAAAATGGTGTTGATGTTATATATTTTATTTGTGTGGAAATGACATACACATTTAAATTCAATACAGCCATTGTTGGTCAGAGCAGAAGGAAAGAAGCAGTGAGTTGACTTTGATTCTGTACAAGTTACTAGTTGCATTTGTTGGCTGCTAAATGAAAAGGTGACGCCACTCTCAACTCTGTGCTGTGACATAATAGATTAAAGGCTCTGTGTGCATATCTGTGTGCAAGTGAGTGATAGAGAGAATGTTATCATGTGTATAGTCTTCTCTAAATTTAATCTCAGCTTGTACAACTGGGAGATAATCCGGCTGCCATACCTCACTGTGCATATTATATTATGAAAGAAACCTTGTGGTTTCTGAGGTTATGTGCTGCACATTTTACATTTCAGAAAAAAGCAATAAAGGCCATTACATCAGCATAATCTGGATGACCGCAAGTTAAAGCACAAAAGCCCGCTTTTAAACAGCTGACCTTGGCCATGGAATGTCCATATGAGTAATAACAAAAAGTGTTCATAGTTATTCATGATTTCTTATGAAGGCTTCTTGGCTACTGAACCCCTGTTTTAAGGAGTCTGGTCTCACTAGGTGCATGTGGCTGTGCAGGGTCAGGTGCATGAAGAGGTCTTGCGGTGAGAAGTATTACAGAGAATCTGAACTTGCTTTGTGCCTTTGAGGTGTGACCTTTACTTCTGTCTTAGTTGTACACTGTATTTCTCTGTGTTATTTCATCCTGTTTTATAGTTTAGCAAGAACTTGAAATGAACCACGATCCTGTTTTTCAATTCTTCTGGCAAAAGCCCAGACCTGCTGAAAGTCTCTGTACCTACAGCTGTTTATGTTCATGGATAAATTAGTTTACCTTAACCCATTCATGCCAAACATTTCAATTTAGTATGACAAGGTAAAATGCCACAGAGCCTCCTATGATTGGTTTGCAGTTGTGGAATTTTGTGCAGTTATATCTTGGGTGAATGTTTAATATCATCCATTTGAATTTTTTATTGCATGAAATTTACATACTATTATTCATAAGCAACGGCCCTTTAGTGCCCATAAAAGGATCAAAGGAGCATTTGCTGCTCTTTTCCCTCATTGCATATGCATTTAGAAGAGTTTCCCTCTCAAAACACAAAATCGTGGATGGCTTTAGTACTTCGGGAGCCTTAAGCAGGATTTTTGGGGGGCTCTCCATCTTCCTCAGCGCTCCCCCAGACCTGCGGCTTGTAAACGGTTTAAAACAAAATTTGGAGGATAATTTTGGACAGAGAGTCCTCAGGCTATCATTTACAATGATCAGTTTTAGTACATTATTTGTTGTGCTTTCTGTGATATTACTGAAATGCACTAAAGGTAGTTAATTGGCTAATGTTGCACATTAGTTTTTATTGACTCGAGTGTGTTGGATCACAAGTGTCCAATTCGTGGCTTAGCAGTTTGATTGAATATTGCTATGGTATGTTTATTTATTTTGAGTCCAGTTTGTTTAATATGCAAAAGATCTGCTGAATTATTGTGTGTATAAGTACCAGGCCAGATGTAATCTAGGTAGTTTAATCCAAATCCAACCAAATAAACATTCCTATCCTAATTTTAGGAAATAGGAATCCTAATTTTGTTTACATAACGTTACCAAACTAGTTAGTTTGTAAGCTGATGTACTGTAAAATTAAAAGCTAATATAAACAACCTTTGCATTTATGGCATTTGACAGACACTCTTATCCAGAGCGACTTACAATTTGATCATTTCTTTACACACGTAATGGTAAAGGTAGTGTTAGGAGTCTTGCCCAAGGACTCTCATTGGTATAGTCTAGGGTGTTTACCTAGAGGTGCTACCCACTACACTATACCAACAACTAATTGACCACCACAAGCTGTCTTAAATTTGTTATTGTTGATGATTGGAGGTCAGTGATTCTAATCAGTTATATTTAAAAATGAAAACCAAAACATTCCTTCATATTTTAAATTTGTTTTCCTTTTCTCTTTTTTGAGACTTGATGCATGCCAGTGCCACAGTGATATCTTGACTCCTGTTTGTCTGTATTAGAGCTCTGATATGAGCTGATAATCCCAATTTTAACTGCCCGCTTCAGTTCAGACATTTATTCTACCGCTGTGGATTCCTGGGTAACTGCTTTCTACTGCATTTCTTTAAAAGAATAAGCGATAGCATGCAGACTAGTGAGCCGTCTATCTGGATCAGAAAGAATAACAATAAATCAATCAATAAATAAAGTTTTTCTTTAATCATTCAAATAAACCCATCGTGAGTCTTTTATATTCTGATAGAATATTTGAAGTCTAGAATCAAAACCAGAATCAGAAATGGTTAAAAAGAAGTTTTGGTCTTAACTGGTGGAAAAAGGCTTCCATACAAAAAGCATATAAGCTAACCAAGGGTTTATATTGTTTATGCATATGTTCATTTACATAGAGGTAGATAACTTGCTAAACTGACCACCAGCACTGGTGCAAAGTGGCATAAATATACCCCTTAATGCACTAAATTAAGCGATAATCACTTTTTTAGCTATGTGATTTAAATTAAGAAAACTTGTCACACTCAGACAAGCTCAGAGAACATATGGAAATTAGACATTATATAAAATTGACATTAATATGTTAATACCTTTATATCTTTGTTTTAAAACTGGACTGCACAGCTCAAGTGAAACCTAAGCTGGTGTCATCCACTGTAGTACACACTGCGTACACGCTTTTTCCCCTTTACTGCCCTCATTTTCTTCCTTCCTCACCCATAGTCTCTTCTTAGCATGCTGTTACTCTTTACTGTCTCCATGGTGTAAAGGTCAGTTGTGTTATGAATCCGTGATGTAGTTTTGGTGCTTTCGCTGACGACACTGCCTTTATCACGCATCTCTCTCCAGCACTCTGAGGAGCTCTTTCCACATCCTTTGGGGGTGGGGGGGGGGCAATGGATGTAAATCAAATGCATGTGCTGTAGTCAGTACTTAAGCTTCTGCCTAAGGGAGCTTATGGCAATTGAATAACGAGATGATATTATTTTGCTGCTTATCCTCTTTCCATAGCACTTATTTGCTTGCTCTCCATTGTGTGATGGAATCCTGAGTGGCATTAGGTCTGTATTCATGGCTGAGGACCATCAGGCCTCCACATGTGGACCCCTGTAGAGTCTGTAAGACCTTATTGATGTGCCTGTGCATTGGTGCATTTGCCCTGTAGGCAGACTCCCACTAGGGAATAATGACCTTTTTTTCTCAGCAGACATGTAAAAAATAGTTTGTCCAAAACACATATGTGGCAATGCTCTATAAAAAGGCATGTCGCAATATTCAGCAGACACGGTAGTGTAACCAGGATTTGATACATGAATGAAGACTGAGCCATTATGCAAAGTCTTATCTTGAAATACAGAAATATGCACATTGTCAGAAACACTGCATTCATGTTTGTATAATACGTGCAGCATAATGGTGATAACTTCATAAACTGCAACAAAAAAACAACAAAACATTTGGTAGCTAATGCAATATGCATTTTTTATGTTGTCTAAAATGCTAATGCTAACAGCAGTTGGAATGAGTCAGGTCATTAAACACTGTAAAATGGTATAAAATTATTTTATTTGCATTTCACTCTTGATATCTTTGAGAGCGGAAACCTGATGTTTCTCATTAATATTAATAATCTTATTATATAATTATTCAACCAATTTTGTTTCATTTTCTTTTTAATCATATGAAGCAAAATTACCCTACACAATTTTTCTTCTTTCAAGAAGTAAGGGTTGCCAGTGCAAAGCAAATTACACTTGGTAAGATTTTGTAAAATAAGTAAAATATCTAGAAATAGGATGAAGCAGGTTTTAATTATCCTTACAGAAGCCCCATAACATGAAATATTAGATATATTACCCTTATTCCAGATGTTTTCACATGCTCGGATATCATTGGTGCACATTAGAATGACTTTTCTAACTGCTGGGTATTGCTGAACAAGATGCTGCACATTAGCATCTCTGCCTAAACTGTCCCTTTGGGCTTAACTGGTCACTGTGTGTCAAATACTCAAAGTAGTGACTCTGACATTTGATTTGTTCAAGTCAGAGCTCTCTGTGGTTAAACAGTAAGCTGAAGTACCTTTTTAAGCAGTAATTGCTTTGTTTTGAAACAGATTGAACAGAATTTATTCCCCCATGTACTGATTCCTGATGGGGTAATAAAGTTGCTGTTTGAGCTCTTTAGGCTCATCAGAGCTGTTTGTGAAAATGTGTTTCTTAAAGCTGATGTAAACAAAAGACTTTTAAAATGTCTGACTGTAGCTTTAAAGATCACACGTTCATTCATCTATTTTGTATAAGCTTGGATATGATAATCATCTATGAGCTACTACTACTCTTCTTAATGAGGTCCACAGGGAATCAGTGCTTTGTGTTTGACTTTGTCAGATGTGTTAAGGCCTGGTGCAAGTGAGAAGCAGGAGAATCCATCCATCCATCCATCCATCCATCCATCCATCCATCCATCCATCCATCCATCCATCCATTTTCCAAGCCGCTTCTCTGTGAGGGTTGCGGGGGGGTGTTGGAGCCTATCCCAGCAGTCATTGGGCAGAAGGCAGGATACACCCTGGACAGGTCGCCAGTCCATCGAGAAGCAAGAAGCAGGAGAGTGTTCAAGAATACTAACACAGCAATAAGAAAAGTATTCAAATGTAGATAAAAAGTAAACTTAGACAAGCAGGAAAGCAATAGATTGCCTTTCAAACTGAGTTCCACAGGAGTGCTGTTGTCATTGTCTGAAGTCTTACTGCCAACTCTAAGGAGGCTACTTTGTCTTGAGGAATGAATTTTTCATGGCTGCGATTGAGCGGATCTCCTTTGTGTCCCTGACTTCTTTGAAATTTGTTGCATTATATATTTCATTGAAAACTCAGTTCTCCTATCTTTTTTGTTTACCACTGCAATAGCAGATATACCGAAAGGAAATCTATTGGATTTGGGAATTACTTCACTCACAAAGACTTTCATGTAATATTGAATGGTGAGTGATATAAAACTGTTTTGTTGTTATTTTGACTCCATACATAATAAATATAGGTTATTGCAGGCAGCGTTTCTATTCTAGCAGTAGCTCTCTCTGCTTTCTCTGTCCAAGTGTGTGCGATTCTTCTTCACTTACTTCTTTTCAATGGAATGCTGTAAGAAATGAGGTTCTTACATGACAACAGATCTCATTTCCATTTCCATATAATGGCAAATAATCAGTAGATAGTGGTCTGTTATAAAGCTGAAAGCTGGCTTGTTTCAGTTTGGCGCACCAGTGCTTGTCTTTGTCTCTGTCTCTAGTTTGGTGCAATGCCAGTGTAAATGGAGGTCACCATTCCCTCTTTGTGTGACCCATTTAGAAATAGAAAGTACCTTTAAAAAGTGTGAGTTCCTCAAAGGAAGCATGCTCACGGTTGACCTCATTGTACCGCCTTCCTCAAATGCTCCATCTCAGCTGTGAAGTTGTCTTATTCTCTTAGTAGTTGATTTTGCTTGTTTCAGGCTTTATTTCTTGGAGCGAGCAAAATTATCTGCATTATGTTTTTAAACAAGCAAAATTATGTGCCAGTAAAACAAGTACACACCTAGAAATAAGCTGAATAATCTTATATGGTCTAAAACAACAATGATAAATATTAGACAAGTCATTCTACCATTGTGGTGGCTAGTAGTGTCCCACAACTTTGAAGCCATGAAATTGAGTTCAGAATAAGAATAAAAGCATCATGATGTCTTTGTTCTATTCCTAAATTTACCAACACAAAAACTATAACAGCTCTTCTTTGATTTTTATCCATGCTACGCATAAAAAGCAAGATGTCACAGCAGTGACTTCACGGTGCTGAAGTGCTATTTTTATGTGAAACAATTTTGATGTGTTAAAATGATTGTTTGTACTATGTTAATATTATTTAAATATATACAACACCAATTCCAATGAAGTTGGGACGTTGTGTAAAGCATAAATAAAAACAGAAAACCTATATTCAATTGAATACACTACAAAGACAAGATATTTAATGTTCAAATGGATAAACTTTATTGTTTTTTGCAAAAATTCACTTATTTTGAATTTGATGCCTGCAACACGTTCCAAAGAAGTTGGGACAGGGGCAACAAAAGACTGGGAAAGTTGAGGAATGCTCAAAAAACACCTGTTTGGAACATTCCACAGGTGAACAGGTTAATTGGAAACAGGTGAGTGTCATGATTGGGTATAAAGGGAGAATCCCTGAAAGGCTCAGTCATTCACAAGCAAGGACGGGGCGAGGTTCACCACTTTGTGAACAACTGTGTGAGCAAATAGTCCAACAGTTTAAGAACAACGTTTCTCAACATGCAATTGCAAGGAATTTAGGGATTTCATCATCTACAGTCCATAATATCATCAAACGATTCAGAGAATCTGGAAAAATCTCTGCAAGTAAGCGGCAAGGCAGAAAACCAACACTGAATGCCCGTGACCTTCGACCCCTCAGGCGGCACTGCATTAAAAACTGACATCATTCTGTAACGGATGTTAATACATGGGCTCAGGAACACTTCAGAAAACCACTGTCAGTGAACTCAGTTCGTCGCTCCATCTACAAGTGCAAGTTAAAACTCTGTCATGCAAAGCAAAAGCCGTATATCAACAACACCCAGAAACGCCGCCGGCTTCTCTGGGCCCGAGCTCATCTGATATGGACTGACGCAAAGTGGAAAAGTGTCCTGTGGTCTGACGAGTCCACATTCAAACTGTTTTTGGAAATCATGGACGTCGTGTCCTCCGAGCCAAAGAGGAAAAGGACTGTCTGGATTGTTATCAGCGCAAAGTTCAAAAGCCAGCATCTCTGATGGTGTGGGGGTGTGTTAGTGCCCATGGCAGGGGTAACTTGCACATCTGTGAAGGCACCATTAATGCTGAAAGGTACATACAGGTTTTGGAGCAACATCTGCTGCCATCCAAGCAACGTCTTTTTCAGGGATGTCCTGCTTATTTCAGCAAGACAATGCCAAGCCACATTCTGCATGTGTTACAACAGCGTGGCTTCGTAGTAAAAGAGTGCGGGTACTAGACTGGCCTGCCTGCAGTCCAGACCTGTCTCCCATTGAAAATGTGTGGTGCATTATGAGGCGCAAAATATGACAGCGGAGACCCCGGACTGTTGAGCTACTGAAGTTATACATCAAGTAAGAATGGGAAAGAATTCCACCTACAAAACTTCAACAATTAGTGTCCTCAGTTCCCAAACGCTTATTGAGTGTTGTTAAAAGGAAAGGTGATGTAACTCAGTGGTAAACACGCCCCTGTCTTTTATCCATTTGCACATTAAATATCTTGTCTTTGAAGTGTATTCAATTGAATATAGGTTGAATTAAGGATTTGCAAATCATCGTATTCTGTTTTTATTTATGTTTTACACAACATCCAAACTTCATTGGAATTGGGGTTGTAAAACTGATTCTATTTTAATAATAAATGTTGTCCATAGGTTTTTTGTCAGTGGTGTTTTGTCCTTAAAAAAAGGTACACTGCTCAAAAAAATCAAGGGAACACTTAAACAACACAATATAACTCCAAGTAAATCAAACTTCTGTGAAATCAAACTGTTCACTTAGGAAGCAACACTGTTTTCAATCGATTTCACTGCTGTTGTGCAAATGGAACAGAGAACAGGTGGAAATTATTGGCGATTAGCAAGACACACTCAATAAAGGAGTGGTTCTGCAGGTGGCCCTGCAGCAAAATGACCTCCAGCAGGCCACAAATGTGCATGTGTCTGCACAAATGGTTAGAAACGGACTCCATGAGGATGGTATGAGGGCCTATTGTCCACAGATGGGGGTTGTGCTCACAGCCCAACACCGTGCAGGACGCTTGGCATTTGCCAGAGAACACCAGGATTGGCAAATTCACCACTGGCGCCCTGTGCTCTTCACAGATGAAAGCAGGTTCACACTGAGTAAATGTGACAGACGTGACCGAGTCTGGAGACGCCGTGGAGAGCGATCTGCTACCTGCAACATCCTTCAGCATGACCGGTTTGGCAGTGGGTCAGTAATGGGGGATTGGCATTTCTTTGGAGGGCCGCACAGCCTCCATGTGCTCGCCAGAGGTAGCCTGACTGCCATTAGGGACCGAGATGAGATCCTCTGACCCCTTGTGAGACCATATGCTGGTGCGGTTGGCCCTGGGTTCCTCCTAATGCAGGACAGTGCTAGACCTCATGTGGCTGGAGTGTGTCAGCAGTTCCTGCAAGATGAAGGCATTGAAGCTATGGACTGGCCCGCCCGTTCCCCAAACCTGAATCCGATTGAGCACATCTGGGACATCATGTCTCGCTCCATCCACCAACGCCACGTTGCACCACAGACTGTCCAGGAGTTGGCGGATGCTTTAGTCCAGGTCTGGGAGGAGATCCCTCAGGAGACCATCTGCCACCTCATCAAGAGCATGCCCAGGCGTTGTAGGGAGGTCATACAGGCCTGTGGAGGCCACACACAATACTGAGCCTCATTTTGACTTGTTTTAAGGACATTACATCAAAGTTGGATCAGCCTGTCGTGTGTTTTTCCACTTTAATTTTGTGTGTGACTCCAAATCCAGGCCTCCATTGGTTAATAAATTTGATTTACATTGATGATTTTTGTGTGATTTTGTTGTCAGCACATTCAACTTTGAATGAACAAAGTATTCAATGAGAACATTTCATTCATTCAGATCTAGGATGTGTTATTTGAGTGTTCCCTTTATTTTTTTGAGCAGTGTATTTTTGAATTGCCTTTGTATGGATGGACATCTCAAGTGAAGAAAGTTAGGGAAAGTTCCAGTTAATGTTTTATATATTTCTATAAAACATCATAAGAGTCAGTGGTGTTGCTCATTAAACATTCAGTTCTCTTAAATTTGAAATAAAATACATCATGAATGCATTATTTGTAATTTTGTAAATACAGTGTGACCTTTCAAGTAAAGTAGCAGTACATTTTTTTTTACAAAAACTCATATTTTACTAATTTAGTTAGTGGTGTTACAGCTTTACGGATGTTAAAAGTAACAGACTATGCTTTACACTGGAATATTTCAACATTCACACCCCTTTTGTCACATCAACGGTAGAATGACACAGTTATATTGACTAAATTTAGATGTTTTGAGTAGATGTTTTTACTTGCAGAGATATTTCTTTGCAGTGTCGTTATTACATTGCTTCATTTTTGACCCCTAGAAGTTATTTTTCTGATTACATAATTACTTGCATGGTTAGTTACATAATAAATTGCATTTATGTTCGATTTACATTATGTATCAAGATGTTTGAGTCTGCACTTCTGACTTTTCCTATTTGTTTCGATGGCAAAAAATATGCCACACATTTAAAGCAAGGGTGTCCAGTCTTATCCACAAAGGGCTGGTGTGGCTGCAGGTTTTCACTCAAAACAAGCTGGAGCAAAACAGATTCTACTTGTTTAATCAGTTGGTTTTAGTCTTCAAACTGCTGATCAGGTGATCTCCTGCTTTGTTGGAGTAAAATCCTGCAGCCACACCAGTCCTTTGTGGATAAGATTAGACACTACTGGTTTAAAAAATTGGTGCCTTTACAATAAGAACTTTTCATCAAATTCATATTAAAACAGGCCTAATCATAATCATATCACCTTATCCACAAACACAAATCAGCATGGAAACCACACTTTGGACAGAATTCCTTGACTTGAGCCATGAGTCAGATAATTAATATTGCATTAAACTTTGCATTTGTTATCAGTGACAAAAATTGAAACTTCAAAGGATGAAACTCAAGCTGACTTAACTGGAATGCTGTGCATCTGTTATGGCTGTACTGTGCTATGCATCTCTTGAAGTTAGACACAACACAGATGCACTTCGGCCTTTGATGGGAATTTAGTCCATGTCTTTTCTTCTAAGGAGAGAGGATAATGCACTATGTGGAAATGAATTAATCCTTTCTGGAGAAAGCCCTGGCAACAGGCATAACCATCATTCCTTAAGCAATTCCAGTGGATTGTAGTGGTCCACCCTCCTATCTGCCTCTTTCTTGTCCTGTTTTAGCCGTGACACACACCCACACGCGCACACACTGCGCGTCCCAGAGGTCATTCAGCCTCCAGTGAGAGCAGCCCTCCGATTATCAGGCCTCATAACCCCCCCACCTCGTTCTTTCATGATGATAAAGTGATGTGCGTGCCGTGTGCAGCCGGGTCGTGATTATAAAACTCCTGTGAGAGCTGAACTGGGCTGCTCTGATAACAGGGAGCACTCAGTCTGATGTGTTTGTAGATCCACAAATGAACCTGAAGGGGGCGGGCAGCCTACAGCTGCATTTACATCCATCTGCCTACAACTGGCACATTTACACCCACCACACTACTCACATCTCTCTATCTCTCTCTCTCTCTCTCTCTCTCTCTCAATGAGTAATATCCTTTCATTCGCATGCCATCATTTGTTCCCCAGTGTAATCAGACTGAGGGATGAGTGTATGTTTATGCACCTCAGCTGACCCTCACAAGTCATTCCCACCCAACACATGTTAAATGAAAACAGCCACAGGCTTTATGGCCTGCAGCCTTGCTCCACCACCCTCATCCTCCTGACGGATGGACAGCTAAGATTGGCAGCAGTCCCAGTTGAGGAATTAAATAAGGGCTGCAAAGTGAGCTGTTATTCTTGCCCTGACTGGAGGGACTTCACCCACTGAGGACACAGCCTCATTCTTATTTTTACCGTCTTCATTAGTATTCTCTCTCTCTCTCTCTCTCTCTCTCTCCTTTCGTCTCTTTCCGCTCTTGCCCTCGCTCCATGACTCCCCTCATGAAACCTTCACCAGCACCTCCTCCTGTACGAGCGCAGTGTGAAATAGACGCTCCATTGATTTGGGTCGGGGCTCGACCCCTGCCGGCTTCATTAAAACGTTCCTGCCAGCTAAAACGTTCCGCAAAGCCTGGAACAGCACGACATGATGCTTCAGTAATGTTCAGAGATGCTCCTGCAAGATATTCAAATATGTTAATGCTGGAACAGTTTATCAAGTCAAAAATTCTGATATTAGATGAAGCTAAAAACATACCTTTCTTCACTGGCTTTTTATTCTGTTTTGTTGTCCGTTTCATTTAGAGTTGCCACCTCTCTATGATTTCCCTGGATCATCCTGGGTTTTGCCCTGGAATACATTCCCATAAAACACTCTCACAGAATCAGAGCTTTATCGTACGTTACTGCTTCTTACGTTAGTGTTCAAAAGTTTGGGGTCACTGTTTTCAGTAGCATTTTTAGAATGTTGCAGATAAATGTTTAAAATGACTCTAAAGCTAATACTTTACAATTTTACATATTTCAACTAATTTGTAGGAAGCTGTAAAAAAATTCAGATTGCAGAAGGATAAACAGAGCTGTAGATAACGAGTCTTTTACGTCTTCATGTGTTAACGTCACATGCACAGGCTCAAAAAAGAAGGTACAGTTCAATGTTTACATTTCAAAAGCAAAATCAACACTATACTGATGAAGATACGATAACAACACTAGAAAATTCACTCACATCTTCTGGGTTCTGTTTGTTCTCAGTTACTCTCTGAGCTCTCTCTTTCAAAATGCTTGAAGTCATCAGATTCATCCACTCTGATGAAGGCATGGCTGAGGGATGTTTCCACCAGATATTTCCACCAGAGAGGTCTGCATGTTCCCAAAACTTACATAATGTGGCTTAAGAAAGCTTTATAACATTGAGAAATAAGTTGTAATAAATTAACAGAATGCTTTGAAAAGTAGTGATCAAATCTCAGTTAACAAACAGTACTGTGCGAAGGTTTTAGGCATCTAAGCAATTTTTTAAATAATTTACCTCAGCAGTGAGTTTATCACAATAAACATTAGAATAAAGTCATATTCATAGTTCAAATAAACATAGAAACAATAAAAAGTAACAAGAATTTCTTGTGTCCATATTTTTCCTTGACACCTTCACAGCCACCACAGAGACTCGTTAATATCATCAATTACATCATGAGCGCAGTTTACTGAAGCACTGATTGGTCAAACCAGGAGCTGCTTTTTAACTACATATAATACTGTAACACTGGGCTTCCTCAAGGAGAGGTTTGAAAATGGTTAAACAAACACACCAACATCCATAAAATCACTATTTATTATTTATATGATTTTTATGTATGTATATATATATATATATATATATATATATATATATATATATACACACACACACACACACATTCAATTGCTTGTTAACACAAATAGCTAATCAGCCAATCACACGGCCGCAACTCAATGCATTTAGGCATGTAGAGGTGGTCAAGACAACTTAGTGAAGTGCAGACCAAGCGTCAGAATGTGGGAAGAAAGGGGATTTAAGGGACTTTGAATGTGGCGTGGTTGTTGGTGGAGTATTTCAGAAACTGCTGATCTGCTGGGATTCTCACGCACAACCATCTCTAGGGTTTACAGAGAACGGTCTGAAAAAGAGAAAATATCCAGTGAGCGGTCAGTTGTGTGGACGAAAATGCCTTGTTGATGTGAGAGGTCAGAGGAGAATGGGCAGACTGGTTCCAGATGATAGAAAGACAACAGGAACTCAAATAACCAACCAAATCTCTGAGGAACGTTTCCAACACAATGTTGAAAGTCTGCCACGAAGAATTAAAGCAGTTATGAAGGCAAAAGGGGGTCCAACCTTTTGCTAGCAAGGTGTACCTAATGAACTGGCCAGTGAGTGTACATAATCATTATTAATTAATGTTCTATAAATTTTGTAACACTTTTCTCAGCAAATAAACACACACTACACAAATAAATAGGTTTTGAAAATGTGTCTTGGGTGCCTAAAACTTCGCACAGTACTGTTTGAAACATTAATGTAAATAAATAAACACAGTATATTATTTACCATTTAATAACTTTGTGTTCCCACATATAACTTATTAAGAAATATTAAATAAACATCTTGAAATGCATTCTGATGTCTAGATTACAGTATTTCAATCTACACTTTCTAAGTTACTGAATAAAAGAACAGCAATTATTAATACATCAGGTGATTCCAAACATTTGAGCACTAGAATAATCTAGATCAACCAGGTTCTCCCAGGACTGAGATATCACAGCATGTTCATCTTTATTTTTGTTTACTGTTTGTTTATTTTGTTTTGCTGCTTTGTGATGCGTATTAAGTACCGAAGGTGCTGCTCAACTCTACTGTATCTAATGTGTCATCTGTGACATTCAGAGTCTTTGACTTTGTCCCCTTAAACTCAGTACAGTCTGCATGCATATCTGTGTTGGTCATATTGAGCATATGGAACTGGAGCTTTCTGTGTGCTACTGTGTTTTCTATCACTGTATAAAAGAAGCACCATGCTGTCCTGATTGCTAAATGCACTGTGATCTGTGATAGTGGAATGCGCACATAGTCAGAACACACTTCACTTCACTATGGAAACACTTAATATTGACTGGGTTAATCAAAATAACAATAAAAAGCGACTGAAGTATTAAGTATTCATTTGGCATGTGTTTAGTTGCTCACAATAGCAGTTTGCGACACAAGATGAAAGCCTACCAATGACTTTATTAGATCACATATTGTAATATAAATAATATTATTAAAAGTAGAGTAGATCAAAAGGCCTTTTTTGACTTGGGATTGAGGGATAAATGGAGTTGAGTTGAGCTGAGTCGTGAAGATGTTCAGCAAGTGACTGAAGGATTAGATCCGCACTTTAACTTCATCGTGTTCATGTTGCTGGCATGCCCTAGGAGGAACAGAGACAGGCAAGCTGCCTATTGGCTCAGCGAAGCAGCACCGTTTGATGCACTGGGGATGTCAACAAAGGATTTGCAGGGGGGAGGTCCATCTCTGGCTTCGAAGAGATCAAATGGCCCTGTAATGTTGCTAGGATGTCGGCACAGGGATTTGTGCATGTGCTTTGGAGATGGGGGGAGAGGGGAGGGTTGGAAGGGGTGTGTGTGTGTGTGTGTGTGTGTGTGTGTGTGTGTGTGTGTGTGTGTGTGTGTGTGTGTCTGTGTCTTTTTTCCATGCCACGGGGAGAAGAAAAAAGATGGGAATAAAAAGATACAGAGAAAAAGAGACTGTATTCAAAGAAGTAGCAATTAGACTGAAATATACAGGGATGAAAAGATAACCTAAGGACAAATAAATAAAGGTCAGAGTCACTGGGGAGAGAGAGAGAGAGAGAGAGAGAGAGAGTGGGAGAGAGTAGGATGATTTAGAGAGATCAAAAGTTGCTTGTCATGTCGGATTGCTTCTCTGATTACTCCTGTTCCTCCAAAATGGACGAGGAGGATAAAAATTCAGAGGATGAAAAAAAAAATCAATTCTGCTCTCTGCTTTTCTTTTTGCCTCAGACTTTTTATAGATGCTGGAATAAGATACTCTCGCTGTGGGGTACATTTTATCCACTCTTGCCTGCATATCTTTTCCCCCTTGTTCTAATATTCTCATTTATTTGGTGCACAGAGGCACCCCTCCCACCTTCTGCCTTTTGGGAAAATACTCACAATACTGAATGAATGTCATGATGTCATTTTGTTATTTTTACCCACTTTTCATGGCTAGTTTTCATTTCCAGTTCCACCCAATATTTAGGTCTCCTATCACACAATGCTACCAGATGAAAGCATGAAGGTTGGTATGCGTTCTTTTTTCAAGACAAATGAAATCACCTCCACACTTTTAAAAAAAGATGGCTCTTCAAGGGTTCTTTAAGTGAAGATGTTGGTTCTATATAAAACCACGAAGACCTAAAGACCCATCTACATGTGTAAATGATTCTTTGCATGGGGAAATGCATCTTCAAATTAATGGAGAATGTGTTTTAAATGGTTCTGCATAACCTTTTTGAAATGGATTTTATATAGCACCAAAAAGGTTCTTCTATTGTTACAAGCTTGACATTGTAACAAGTGCAGAAACCATTTTGGTGCTATATAGAACCATTTTTTAAATTTTTATATATAGAAACATAAACAACACATTCTTCATCATCTGAAGAGCCATTTGGGCTGATAATTGATATTACTGAATATTGTGATTGTTTAAATATGTGCTGATAGTATGAAAATGAGTTATTCTTTAAATCTGTATCTTTCTCTTTATTTAACCGTTCTGTCTGTACGTTACTCATTAACTTCACACAATGACTGTCTGAATGGCACTTGGTATATTAAAGATTATAATGCAAGTAGTAATAATTTGGTTGAGATATAGCCTACTGTATGTAAACAGTACTTCAGGCTATCTGTGCAGAATGTAGTTAATATTTTAAACTAATAACTAATACACTATATGTATATAGTGTAATACATTGTAATACATCCAAATCATTGAATTCAGGTGTTCCAATCATTTCCATGGCCACAAATGTATAAAACCAAGCACCTAGGCCTGCAGACTGCTTCTACAAACATTTGTGAAAGAACGGGTCGCTCTCAGGAGCTCAGTGAATTCCGGCATGGTACCATGATAGGATGTGCCTGTGCAACAAGTGTCCAGTCGTGAAATTTTCTCACTACTAAATATTCCACAGTCAACTCTCAGTGGTATTATAACAAAGTGGAAGTGATTGGGAACGACAGCAACTCAGCCACAAAGTGGTAGGCTATGTAAAATGACAGAGCGGTCAGTGGATGTTGAGGTGCATAGTGCGCAGAGGTTGCTGACTTTCTGCAGTCAATTGCTACAGACCTCCAAACTTCATGTGGCCTCTAGATTAGCTCAAGAACAGAGTGCAGAGAGCTTCATGGAATAAGTTTCCATTGCCAAGCAGCTGCATCCAAGCCTTACATCACCAAGCGCCATGCAAAGTGTCGATTGCAGTGTAAAGTTTGATGGAGGGGGGATTATGGTGTGGGGTTGTTTTTCACGAGTTGGGCTTGGCCCCTTAGTTCCAGTGAAAGGAACTCTTAATGCTTCAGCAGACCAAGAGATTTTGGACAATTTCATGCTCCCAACTTTGTGGGAACAGTTTGGGGAACAGCCCCATCCTGTTCCAACTGCTGTGCAGCAGTGACCTCAACCCGATAGAACACCTTTGGTATGAATTAGAGTGGAGACTGCATGCCTGGCCTTCTCATCCAACATCAATGTTTGATCTCACAAATGCACTTCTGGAAGAATGGTCAGAAATTCCCATAAATACACTATAAACCTTGTGGAAAGCCTTTCCAGAAGAGTTGAAGCTCTTATAGCTGCAAAGGGTGGGCCAACATCATTTTAAACCCTATGGATTAAGAATGGGATCTCACTCAATTTCATATGCATGTGAAGGCAGACGAGTGAATACTTTTGGAAATATAAAGTTTCAGAAGCTAGTTCAGTTACAAAAAATTTCACCTTTATGGAAAGACTCTGTAATGCTCAAATGTAGTACTATATAACAGAATTTAGATAATGATAATATTGTTTATTGCAACAGTTTTTATCTAAATTTACATTATCGTCCAAGCGTAGTCACCACATAGGCTTAAACTGCTACTAGCATGACATCATTGGACAGCTCAGCATGCTTGGAGGAGAATGATAACAGACAACCACATTGGCCAGCATTATGCTGAGCAATGGGAAAGATAGAAGGGGCATCTGACCCACCCAGAGATAACTAGTTATACTGGCATTGCCAGTGATCAAACATGCAAGCTCCCAAAAGATGCTTCTTTGGTTGCACCAAGAGTGAACTCTGATCTTATTAAAGTTTTTTTCATAAGATACAGTATGTGCAGTTGCTCAGTGTTCCAGAAGCTCTGATGATGCCCACAGTATACTCAGAAAACTCAGTAATCATGACATTGTCATAAAATCAGCCAAGACATGTATGGTATCTGACGTTTTCTTCTTTAGTTTTGTGCCTAACACAGCTAACAATCGTATACCACACCAGTTAGCATCTAGAATAAGCTAATGTGTAATGCCCCCCCAACCCTCTCATTTATTTGGCGTACACTGGCACCCTCAGCTTCAGCCTTTATGCTCTTAATGAGCATCTTGTTTTTCTTTCTGCTTGCGCGAATCCTTTGGCCTCTTTTGTGTGAGTGTTTCTCCACAGGAATGCCTCTTTCTCTTTTTTTCACCATGGCAGCCTCAGCATCCTCCCTTTCTGTCTGTTTGTGTGTCCATTTATTCATTCACCCTTTCACAGCTGGATCTTTTGGCCCAGATGTTGCTGACCCACATAGGGGAGAGGACCAGCTGTCTGAGAGATGAATGAGATGGAATGAAGTGGAAAGTTTGTCCTGGATATGGACAAAGCTGGACGTTTCCTCAGTACATGTGGGCCACTCTGGCTGAAGAATGGATTACTGCTTAAGCCTGGTGATGAAAACTGCAGTTTGGAGAAATTGAGGAGCCAAATGAACAAGTGTGACAGTTCATAGTGTGGTAGATTAGACTGGCTAGGCAAGAATTGCCACTCCAAACGGCCCATGTGTTTGCTGAGTGGTTTTGAGGAACTTTTAGGGGAGTTTTACCTCCACTCATGACAATGTTTATAAATAAACTTTAAGCCCCACTCTCATAAAAATAAAGGCCCCCAAAAGAGCTCTTTGGAGGAGTGCCCTGGAAGAAACACTTTAGTGGATTAGTGGATGGTTCTTCAAAGTGTTCAAATGTGTTCAATAATTCAGCATTTGAGATGTAAGAAAGTCATCCAGTGGTTTGATTGATGATAAATATTCTATAGCAATTTATGTTTTTTCACCCAAGCCAAGAAAATATTTATAATATATTAGTAAATTGTGCATGAATGTATATGTGAGTGTATCTGTGCATGTTTTGCAGTAAAAGTATGAAGTATCTGAGAAAGGTTGATATAACTGTCTTTATTCCTTCTTCCCCTTCTCTCTCTCCTCTCTCTCTTTCCCTTTGTCTTGCCTACACTTTTCTTCCCTTGCACTCTCTGGCTGGAGTTAAGGAGCTATTCAGGCAGGCTTAAAGCTCCACTTCTAAAGGCATTAAGCTCTAAAGATGAGTTAAAGATGAGTTGGGCCGATAAGGCTGGCATGACACCTCTAGATGTGAGTGATGACATTAAGGCCCTTTGGAATGCCGCTCTTCAGGGTACATTAGCACTCTCTCCTGTGCTGAGAGAACTGAGAGCACTTCACTTTTCATAAAGGTGTTACTCACAGCATTTCCTTTTTACAGCCAACCCCAGTTTCTGTCCTTAACTAGTATTTGGTTTACATTTTTTCCTCTTACCGCAAATGTAGTGGATCAGCCAAGATATATTTGGTGGCGAAGTTTGCTTTGTTAGTTTTGCTCTGGAGCTCTAAGACTAATGCAGCTAACAAGGAATGGAAGCTATTGCTGCACCAATTAGCATTGTGCAAACCACATGCATAAATCATCACCCACTTGCCTCAGTCCATGTTGAGTTGTTGAATGATCTCACATAAGCTTGTGTGTGATTTCTGACACTGTATAGAACTATAAAAACATAGAAGTATAGTACTGTGCAAAAGTACGAGACCATCCTTTATCTGTTTAATTTTCAGTCAAAACAGACATTAACTACAAGTCATTCATTTATCAGGGTCAGGAAACATATATAACAGAAAATTGCACAGAAACCTCAACAGCTATTTGGAGCGTCCACTCGTTGCCTTTATCACAGCTTCTGTTCTTTTTCAGGAGACTTGCTTTCAGTTTTTAAGGAAATCTGCGGGGTTATTTTTCAACACCTCCAAAGTTCAGTCTTAGAAGTTGGTTGCATTTTCTACTTCTCATGATCCAAGATACCCAAATACATTCAGTGATGTTGAGGTCTGGTGCTCCATTGGTGCTCCATTGTTCTGAGAACACCAGCAGCTTCTTTTTTTGATTTGCATAATTTCTCCATTTCCTTTTCTTGGTAAGGTCTTCTTAACTACACATCCTTTTAGACCCATAGTGTTGAGTGGTCTTCCCACAGTGGAAGGAAGAAAAGAAACGTGTGGATGTTTTTCAAATTTTCTGCTGTTTATCTGCTGGTGATAGTTTAGGCGGTCTACTGGGTCTTGCATGGTTGTTACAGTCACATGTTCTCTATAACTCCAGCTTTGGCTTTCCCCTTCTGATTCAAATGGATTACTGCATATTTTCTCATACATATCTCCTAATACTGGACACAGTGGTTAGTGCTGTCGCATCACAACAAGAAGGGCCTGGGTTTGCATGTCAGTGCACCACAACATATCCCATTTGTTTTCAGGGAAGCATTGGTTCCGTCAGACATGGCCTCGTCATGCATGATGGGTCCAGCCAATCAATTTTGGGAGATGCTTTGCATTGAAAAGTTAAGTGGAGTGAAACTTTATGCAAATCAGTGTGGACAACGAGATGCGGCTACCTAATCAGGAGGCATGGAAGACCAGGAATGGAAGCTAATATATATCAGTAGTATATCGCTGCTGTTGGAACAAAACCTTGTATCGCCAATGGTAACTTTACAGGAGAAAAAAAGCCTTGCTTTACTTTTGATGTAAGTCAATGGAACCAGACTTTTTTCCAAGTGATTTTTGGTGATTAGTTTTGTCCATCCTTCATGAAATTTACACACAATATAGGCCAACATGCATTTTCAAATTAGGTCAAAAACAAAAACGGAGATACAAGGTTTTTTTTCAGACAACAGCGATATATTATATATATAATATATATATTGGATGATAACAAACTGAAATGACTCATGTTGACTAGTGGTAATCAACAACCTAAATCCTTATCTTTCCAATTTAACTTTCTCTAGATTTTGGAAAATATCAGTTTAGTGATGCATACTACATTGACTTTCTAAGTCTGATCTGATCAATTGACTTTGTGGTCCTGATAAAAAATAGGAGCATTACTTAAATAAATATTGACTTAACAAGACTGCATTTCAATTGTATTTTGTAGGAAATTCCCTCGTAACGCCCACATGCAGCCAGCTAAAGCAGAGGATGCGTTCACATCTGTTGATGCGCTGGAGAAGTGCAGACGCACCATGACTCAGCCATTCAGCTAAAGGCAATGACGTTAACATGTGTTACACTGTTTCATCTGGAGTATTTGTGACATTTTGGTGAAACAAATACCTCAAGAAGATTTCCACTTGGTCTGTCACCCACTGCTATTACCTTCCCACAAAACACTGGTGTTAGAGATTCTGCCATAAGCATATTTATTGCTGCTTGTCCACCTACACTGCTGATGTGTTATTAAGTTCCATGCACACGTCACTCAGGGGCATGTAAATGTCACTCAGCAGTGCGGGTGCTTCATGATATCGGTCATAAGTATCATTTTACTCATCGCCAATACCGATACTGTGTTTAAGTGTAAATATCAGTGCACCCCTAATTACAGCAATAATACCCCGTTCACACCTGCCAGAAATATCTGTCCTGGGGGATCTGATCATAAGTGGATAGGTGCTATATACAACTGTGACTGGGGGAGATTCCAGTCACTCAAACCACCTTCAGAGGTGGTCAGTGATGCCCACATATTTATAATGTGACTGCTAAAGGTTCTTATTTCATGTTTTGGTGCATCCCTAACAAAAAATACACCTAACCAACTGTGTCATTACTGTACATTTATTGTGTACATTTGATTTACCAAAATATCACTTTAAACTTGAAAACTCCATCTTAAATCATCCTTAAGTTTCAGTCTGCAACCTGAGCCTGCATCAACTTAGAAAGGGTGGGAGTGCTGGTCCAGACAGCACATATCAGACAGCCTAATGAAAACAGCATGAAGCAGTGACGTGTCTGCTGGACGGGCCAGTGCTCACGCACTCCAACATAAGCACCGGGCCCGCCGCCAGAGTAAGCAGCTCCTGCTCTCCGTTTGTTGTTTTTGTTGTTTTTGTTGTCATTTTTTCTCCACTGTTCTCTTTGTGTCTCAGCTTTGATGCCTTAAACAAATATATCATTGTAAGCCAAGTCCTGAATGACTGTCTGGAGAGCGGTGACATGTGCAGCGTGTCTAAGTCTGTGGGAGAGCTAATATTGAGAAGACCAGACTGGGGTCAAAGATTTAACTGGTACGGTTCATTTGGTCAGGAGTGCATGTGGATTTGAGCAAGACAGCATACGTTAATATGAGCCTCTTGTGGTGGATGGGAGCGGTTGTGTAAGAGCGAGAAATCCTCTGAGCATATTGGCCTGGGAGGGCTTTTTATAGCAGTTTTCTTTTTCTTCATCTCTCTCAGCTGGAGATGATTCTCTCCAGAGCACAGAGGACACAAGGTGGGAAAATCAAATCGGACAGGCCACCGGCATGCATAATCATACAAAAAAATGATCATAGCCAAAACTGATACACAGCGGAAGCTCAGTGTTGGGTCATTTGATTGTTTTTATACACTTGTGTAATCTTGTTTACCTCAAATTTCATCTTTCATGCAACCTGGCTTCACCTCATCGTCAGAGTGATCTTAAATGCACATTGCTGATTAGGTGGTTGGCAGAGACAGCTAGTAACTTCTTCTACACACATGTTCTTGCCGCTTCTCCTTCTTGGTCACGGGTGGTGCTGGAGCCTATCCCAGCTGTCATCGGGCAGAAGGCAGGATACACCCTAGACAGGTTGCCAATCCATCACAGAGCAGACAGACAGACATACACAGTCACACACACCCAGAAACAATTTACCAAGTCCAATTGGACCGACTGCATGTCTTTGCACTGTGCAGAGAACATGCAAACTCCACACAGAAAGGACCCTGGTCGCCCGTCCGGGAAATCGAACCCAGGCCCTTCTTGCTATCAGGTGACCGCGCTACCCACCGTGCCACTGTGCCACTCAGTAACATCAAAGCAAATTTTAATGGATTTTTATATGGTAAAACTTATAAACTTATAAAAAACATTTTTAAGGAGAACAGTCTACTTTTTACCTAGTTTGTTAAAGAGAATAGGGCTAGAGGTGGGCAATATGATGGTATTTAGCATGATCATGAGAAATTGTATCACAATATGCTTTTCAGTTATCATTATCATCCGTACTTAAAGGAATGGTTTAGTGACAAAACAGTTCAGTGACATTTTAGTCAACCATTTCAGACCATTTTGGATTTTGCCAGACTAAAATGGACATTTTTAACCTAATAATCAAATATGATTAAAAAGAACATCATTAATAAAATGTATATACATAGGACATTGGAAAGTACACATAAGACAGCAAAGCCCCTGAGACAGTGTACAAACAGGTATTTGATTAGCATCAAGGGCGGTGCTGGGTACCAAAGATGCAGCTTTTTAATGATTAGACAACTAGACCTTTTTAATGGCTCAAATTTAATTGGGTCCAAAAAGTGATATATCTTTGGTTTAATGATGGACCAAACAGGTTATGACACATCAAGAGAGAGAGGGTATTTCCTCATCTCTGAAAAGTGTATAAGAGCATGGAACTCTGTACATTGTATTTACGTTTGGGTCCAGAGCCTAAAGCCCAGGCTCAATGCGCTTTACCTGTAATAAAAATTTAAACCTTTTTTCTCCAACAGAACGTTAGAAGTCTTCCTTGAAAACTTGAGGTAGAACATTTGATGTGTGCATGTGAAGGGAAGTTAGATTCTGCAGGAGACTCTACAACTGTGGTCTAAAATTGCTGCCTGCCATGTTCTTCTTTGTTCTACAGTGATATTTTGTTCATTGTTAATGTTCATAATAAAACATACCATGTCCAAAACCACTACAACAAGTTTACACAACCATATTGAAGACCTGGATGTGGTTTGAGCAGGTTCAGAGGAGTTTTGCGGATGTATTTAAAGTTGAAGTGAATGTGATAGAGCGTGGAAAACCCTACAATGTGTAGGACAGGGACCCCCCAGGACCAGAGTTGGGAATGTATACTGTTTGTTTTATTACAAAGTGATCACAGTTGTCTTGATTAAATGAATTTAGTGCAGTGCAGTATGTGAAACAATGAATAAAAATCACTGTATTCTTTGTTTTTAATCATATTCTCTTTAAATGTGCCATTGCTGGTTCTTCTTTGTTTGTTCTCATCAAACCTTAGATAAACTAACATCATGATGTATATTGCATATTATGTAAATGTCTTGAATATTTTAGCCCTATAACTCATATCTAAAGGTAACCTAACAAACCTCAGCCATTGTGCTGATAGATGTAGGATGTGCTGAGAAGTTTCACTGCAGTTCCATAAGGAACTCTGACACTTGTTTACTCTTACTCAAGACATTTTATGCTCAGTACCTTTTACTTATACTTTAATCATCATTTCATTAAAGTAACAAGATTTTTACCTGATTATGGGTTACTGGGCTACTCTACCTCTGCCTGGTAGCCCAGTAACCCATACATACCAACTGGGCCTAGCAAGAAAATCCTCCAGGCTAAAAACAGAGGAAGCCATCTCTACTGCTGCCTGATACTCGCTACAAACCAAACTGCCAAACTGTCAGCACCGTACAACAGAACACACACCTCAACATCAGCGAGAGATTCAAAACTGATCTCCCGGACGAGGTGGGACAGGGCAATATCGAGTGGCCCTAACAAAGTATTTGGACATTTGTGGCATATTCAAAAAAGTATTAAGTTTATTGTGTTACGTAACAAAATGTCAAAGCAAGTGGCAATCCCTGACCTTTCATGAGGTGCCTGATCTGCATTCAAGTTACTGAACACAAAATCAGTGACCACACTGTAAGAGAAACAGCTCCAGACTTTGAAGTTTCCACCTCTGTGCTTTGCAGCACACTTATAACAGTCTGTCAGTCAGACAGAGTCTACTGTCATTGATTGATGTAATCTAAAGAACTTAATTTAAGTATAGCAGTGGTTAAAATGTCCAAATAACTTGCGGTCACTGTAGATCTCAGGCTAATTTAGAATTCAGATGGACTACTGTTATTTGTTCTCCCTTGAATCTTATTCTGCATGTTTGCACCAAAAAGACTACAAAGCAAAAAAAGAGAAATAAATGTGGCCAGAGAATGGTGATAGAAGCTTCCAGAGTTCTGCAAGCTTCTGTGTACTGATCTTTCTCCAGCCTTCTTTGCCATGGCTCGCGTCCCGGCCCGGCTGCACTCGGACGGCTGCCTGATCCATCCAGGCAGCGTGGGCGACTGTGTTATTAATTACTGTGGATTCTTGGCTCCTGAGTTGTGATTGTGTTCTCAAAACATGTCATGAAAACATTTTCCTCGAACAGCTGTTTTTTTGCATTTTGGACTGATTAAAGTGATGTTTCTGTTTCATCTGCTCAGAGCCTGTAGGGCCTTTTTAGTGAGTGAGTCAGTGGAGGAGGGTGCGGTTAATTTACTAATGGGTGCACACATAAGTGCATACACACACACACACACACACATACTCCCATACTCAGACACATTCTGTCTAATTACCCCTATAATGTCAGGAGAGAAATTATAGGTCACTAAGGTTGTGCAAGTAGCTCTCCTGCTGAAGTCCGTGGGTCTGACCGCATAATATTTTGATCAAGCAAGTTCGGGCTTCTAATTATGTTTAAATTCCCTTCAAGTTGAAGGCTTCATGGTAGCTTTGTAATCTGCTCCTAATGAAACTTGACCCTGGTTTCTTTTCAGTAATGAGGGCCTTTTCTGTCTGTGCGGTTAGCCTATGCCTTGTTATCTCCACATATTAACAGTGGACTGTCCACTGATTACACTCTTTTTTTTCTTTTTTTTGGCAGTTCTGACCAGGGGCCTTGGTGTCGTCGCTGTGCACACAGAGACTTGTCGCCATGGGAAAACAGAACAGCAAGCTCAGGCCCGAGATGCTACAAGACCTGAGGGAGAACACTGAGTTTTCTGACCACGAGCTGCAAGAGTGGTATAAGGTGAGAAATGCAACTTAACTGTCATCACATATTTTCAAATGAAAACAAAAGCATTTTGGGCAAACAATTGCATAGAAAAACAAAATTTTCTTCATATTTTAGTCACCTACTACTAACTGAACAAAGGTTTCCCGTGGCTAAAATAAGTTGTTATAGTCAAACCAAACAAGAAATTTGCCTTTTTTTTACCTTGTTATTTCATGTGTCTGGTCATAATAAGACAATTCATCATATTGAACACTATATGGCCAAAAGTATGTGACTATGTAAAAGTATGGGACGCAGCTGCTAACAGGTATGCAAAATCAAGCATAAAGTCATGCAGTCTCCATAGGCAAACACTGTCAGTGGAATGAATTGTCCTGAAGAGCTCAGTGACTGTCGCAGGATGCCACCTTTGTCACAAGTTTGTGAAATGTATGACTTGCTGGATCAGCTACAGTCAACTGTAGGTGATATTATTGAGAAATGAAAGTGTTTAAGGAGCAACAACAGTTTAGCTGCAAAGTGGTAGACCATGCAAATTACAGGGTGGGGCAGCAGACTGCTGAAGCATGTATCGTGTAAAAATCGCCCATTGCATCACTCACTACAGAATGCCTCCAGAAGCAACATTAGCACAAGAACTGTGAGTTGGGAGCTTCATTAAATGGGTCTCTATGGCTGAGCAGCTGCTCATAAGCCTATGATTACTATGCGTGATGCCAGGCTGGAGTGATATAAAGCACATAGCTACTGGACTGTGAAGCAGTGAAAACGTGTTCTCTTGAGTGATGAATCACGCTTCGCTATCTGGTAGTCTGATGGCTGAATCTGGGTGTGGTGCCTGCCAGGAGAAGAGTATCTACCCGAATGCCTACTCTTTCAGCAAAGTTTAGTGGAGGAGGGATAATGATCTTGGGCTGTTTTTCAGGCTTTGTTGCTGGTGGAGGGTGATATAAATGCTACAGCATGCAAAGACATTTTAGATAATTATATGCTTCTATTTTTGTGACAGCAGTTTAGGGAAAGCCCTTTTTCTGTTCTAGCTTGACTGTACCCCTGTGCACTAAGATATGGTGTGATTAGTTTAGTGTAGAGAAACTCCAGTGGCCTGCATAGAGCCCTGACTTCAACCCAACACCTTTGGGATGAACTGGAACATTGATCGTGAGCCAGGTCTTCTTGTCCAACATCAGTGCCTGACCTCACAAATACTCTTTTGAATGAATAAGCACAAATTCTCACAAACACACTCCAATGTCAAAAGCCTTCCCAAGAGGGTGGAGGATGTCAGAGCTGCCAAAAGGGGGCCAACTCCATATTAATGCCCATGGTTTTGGAATGTGTCCAACAAGATCACAAAGAAGTAATATATGGCTATGTATTGTATCAATTAAAAGATAAAATTATTGTTTTGTGAAATGTAGTAACTTTTTCCCACCTATAAATTTTGGTTAGATTTTTGATTATGTCACTGTTCACCAGCAGGTGGGGACAAAGAATAATAAGCAGCAATATAATGTTTCACCTCCCTCTCACCACCTCAACCTGTCAGTTTTGAGAGATTCTCAGCTAGCTTAGAGAACCTCTCTGATACTGTGTTTTACTCAGAAATGTGCCTTTGGCAGAGAAATGCGTTATGATTTCTGATTCACATTAATTAATTTAAATTCCAGTCTAAATATGTTCTTGGGCTTATTAAATGACTTCAGCAGAGACTGAGGCAGGATTCTAGAGCTTCAAGTCTGGGCGTTTTAATTCTGCTTCTTTCTGACATATTTGGTTCATTACTTTAATCACAGTATGGCTTTTTATGTCACAACCTCTTGAGGGTATTGACTTATTTTTCACAGTTTGTAGCTTTCACAAACATATGCTTATGAAACAATGAACCAAAATTAGTTGGGTGCATCTTTACCAATGAGGTTGTTGACAAAAAAAGCCGAAAATGCATTTATTGAGAGGTGTAATGGCTCAGTTCTTAATTCTGACATGTGCTGTAACATGTTCAGAGGGCAGCAGTGTGTTATGCTTGTTTATTTCAGCTCAAGCACTGACTGTTAAGTATCGACAGCTGGGAAACAAGATAGCTAAGCAGCCAATTTGGCCATGTTAAGCCCATTGTAGGCTTGTGCTTTAATACATCTTATCACCTAAAAAATTATGATTGGGACAGACCAACACTACCACAACAAAGTAACTTTTTTGGAGATTTTGTTTAGACAGTGACAATAAATTCCAGCAAGAATAATGGGTCTTATAACCATTGTGTTACATGTTGCTATTAATCCACACCCTGGCCCACATGCATACACGAGCATAAAAGCAACTCTTTTCCCCAGAGATAGCCAGATATAGAACGCTGTCCCGACTGTACACTGCATCTCTGTGTGTAGTGGTCATGGGAAATGAGCTGCACTAAGAGGCTCTGGATCTCAGGCTTAGGCGCTGCTGTGATGGCCCAGAGGAGAGGCTGGGATGCCTGCAATAAATACACAGCTATATGAATGGATTAGGCTGCGTGTATTGAAATGTAAGCTCCAATGAGTCATGCTAGCTGAGGGGCTGAAAAAGAGCTGAGTGAACACAATCTGACCTGCATTTTAACACACAACCTCATCGCTCAGGGTCAGGGAGCAAACAAGGGCTTTATCTTGGATGTCTGAACTAATTCTATGAAGATACTTTTAAAAAATCAAGGTTAATTCATGTGAGCAAGTGTTCACATTTTAATAAATAAAATAATGTATAGCGTATACTTTTTTTGTATATTGGTATATGTATATTGGTATTATGCATCCCGTGACCCTGAGAGAGAAGCGTATGTATGTAGTATGTATGTATGTATGTATTATGAATGAGGATCAAAGTGACATTTCTAAAATTTCAGCCAATAAAGTGTGTTTTTAACATCTTTAAAGTGTCTGTTTTTATTAACTTTTCAGTTTTATTAACTGAGTTTGCCAGGAAATATCACAATGTAAAAGGCTGCTGGAACATTATTCAAAAAAACGAAAAAAAAAAAAAAACAGCAAATCAGTGGAGTAACAAAGTTGTTATATCAATGACAGTACGCTTCTCTCTCTTCAGGGGTTCCTCAAAGACTGCCCAAGTGGCCACCTGGATGTGGAGGAATTTAAGAAGATCTATGCCAACTTCTTCCCTTACGGTGACGCCTCTAAGTTTGCTGAACATGTCTTCCGCACGTTTGACACCAACAATGATGGCACCATCGACTTCCGGGAGTTCATCATTGCTCTAAGTGTGACATCACGGGGGAAGCTGGATCAGAAGCTCAAATGGGCCTTCAGCATGTACGACCTGGACGGCAACGGCTACATCAGCCGTGAGGAGATGCTCGAGATTGTGCAGGTCAGAAAATGTTCTACAAGAAACAGTGCAAAGAGCTTTCACACTGGAAATGTGCTAAAGGATAAAGTGGCTGTTGGTGTGGAATTACAGTGATTTTCAAACATTTCCAAAATAGTTGAGTCATCGATAGTGATTCAGAATTTTTTCATGTGAAGTGGCTCATTGTACAGAAACTTACCACAGATTTTCTTTACAGAATCAAAGGATATGATGTCTATAACACAAATAATTTATTTACTATCCAAAAGGAACAGTAAACTTGCACGTCTTCTGAATTTTATATGTAATGCTGATAAATAGTGGTAAATCTGAAAAAGAGAAAAAAAACAAAATGAGACTATTTTATCTTCAGAGACAGTTTTGCCTTACAGCATTCTGCATGTATCTTTCTGCCATTAATATATTTTTTTAAAGTACATTTCACACTAAACCTTTCTCTCAAAAATATTGTAACACAATACCCCAAGCATCAGGAAGCGTGTTCATATCCATTTCATGTAATAGCTTTCCATGAGGTAACTTTTAGAGGCTCTTCCGACGTCTGGTCCTTTCACCATGGCTGTCAATAATTCTGGCTTGGGATGTTTCTCTTGTATGGAGCATTTCACATCAAACCACTCTGAATGACTTTGTTCACATCTTAATGATTTAATTTTGCAGAAAATATGAAAAATCTGTGGAATCCCCTCTTAATGACTCAGGAGACAAAATGTTTATGCTAGAGTAGATATTAAGAGATTCAATTAAGAGGAAAAATGTTCCTAAGTCTTTGCCCAATTCTGTATGGGTACCTCTACCCATTAACATCCAATTACAGTTTCAAACCCCTGGTGTTCATATTGCTTTGCCTGCACATTGAAATCCTCTGCTGGTGCTCATCTGCTGGTGAGAGTTTGAGTGGCATATGCCCTGAATCTGTTGAGTAATCTCCAATCTGTAGATGTTGAATGTGCAGGTTGCTCAGTTATAGATGTGCTTGTGTCAATTCTTGGAAACGCTGTTAATGCAGTGTTAGCATAGTTGACCATATGTTTTATCCTAGCTGGTCTGATGCCACACAAACAGCTGCACATCATGGCCTTCATAAGCCTAATATGATATTCCAGGCTGTGTAGATTTGAGAAATTAGACTGGTGGGTCTGATTCAGTAATTGTTGCTTATCATAAGGCCATATGCTTCATTATGAGAAATCCATCACTAGTGAAAATTTTGTGAAATTAGTCTTCAGACTCTTGGTCTTGCTTAACGTAAATCTAATGAAATACACAGACAGCTGTATGTGTTATCAAATCAGACATACATCAAGTGGAGTTGCGTTAAGGGGTGAAAATCTGTGGTCACTGCTGGCTAAAATTTTTTGCGCACCCCAACACTTTTGTTTTGAGTGCTAGTTCAGAAGCTCACTCTCTTTGCAGCAAGCCCCCTAAGACAGAGAGTGCTATTAGCATGTGTTTAGCGTGCACAGCCTGTGCTCAGCTGCAGTCAGACTAGTGAAGGCTCTGTCACGAGTGAAACCCCCTAACCAACAACCCCAACGGGGGAGAGTGGTGGAGGTGGAGTGGGGGATAATGATAGCGTCAGCCCTGGTGCTGTTCCCTCGTGGATTAGCAAGTTAAATTTAACCAGGATTTATCCCAGTGTGCAGAACGGCGGGATTATCCGCGGGCTCATGGACGTTACGGTTGGCTTGCGCGCGGAGATTGCAGAGCTGTTTCATGTTTTACTCTGGGCATTGCTGTAACAGGAGTGGGGGGCTGGTGGGGTGGATAGACATTGCTACCAGAGGACCACTCCACTGTAGCATCCACTGTATTATATTGTAATAGCAGCAGTGACTCTCTTACCACTAATACCTATGGCCTGCATGGGATTGTAAATACAGCTTTCCAATTAGAGCAGTTCATTCTGTGGTTTATACTAGGCCACAGTGCAACAGTGACATGATTTGAGGACTCATCAGTCCTGAGCAGTAAGCAGATGGCTCAACTGTGCAGAATCTGATGAGGCTCTAATAGGGATAGAATACTAATGACGTTGTGCTCTTCTCAACTTAATCCATCATACTTTCTCACTCCTATGTCACAGGCCATCTATAAGATGGTGTCATCGGTGATGAAAATGCCCGAGGATGAGTCCACACCAGAGAAGAGGACGGATAAGATCTTCAGACAAATGGACTTGAACAATGATGGTAAAACCTCAAGCAGTGCTTGGCTTCTTTAAAGGAGTATGGCTAAAAATCAAACACAGGTTTTCTCTTTGTCTCAAAAGAAGTTAATCAGTGAAGATATTTTTAGTGTCTGAGGTTTGCTTTTTCAGTTTTATACTGGTGCTAAAGGGCTGCTGTAGCTAACAAGTAATTAGAATTTACAGCCATTTGTCACTGTGTTTGCACACTGTGAAATCAGACCTCTGCATTTAACCCATCCATGCAGTGAAACACCCACATACAGTACATGTACACTAGTGAACACACACGCTAGGGGGCAGTGAGCACACTTGTCCGAGGCAGTGGGCAGCCCTATCCTCAGCACCCGGGGAGCAATTGGGGGTTAGGTGTCTTGATCAAGGGCACTTCAGTCATGGACTGTTAGCCAAGGGGATCGAACCAGCAACCTTCCGGTCACAGGGCTGGTTCCCTAACCTCCAGCCCACGACAGCCTGTGTATAACAGTTAACATTGTGCTACTTGATTAAAGAACATCACTTACCAAAACATGTTCACTGTCCAAATTTTGCTGCAGTTGGACACCAACAATCACTAGATGGTAATAGTCACCTAAATCTTTTCCATGATTACATCCCCTAAAGGATATGCAGGGTGTTGATGTAGTTTTGGCCACAGTATATCTTACTGTGAGCTATAAAATTATACAAATCTTCACCAGATGTTGTGCAAATTCCAAATCCTGTGCAGAATTCCCCGCAGAATTCCCTTCGTCCATAGTCTGCATTATGCAAGCATATGGGCGCTAGTTTTCATTCGCAATTTCTGTTGCTTCTATTTATTAACCTATATCTTCAGTTTAAAAATTCAAGATTTATCTGTAACTATAAATAAATTATACAAAAGTCATGCTGTGTCCTAAGCCACATTATCATGTCTGTGTAAGCTTATTGAATATACTGGACGCAGCTTGGGGCTGTATTTACAGAAATGATTTGGGTGACTGTTATCAACATTAGCCTCGCAGCTCCAGCACTAAACTGAAGATGAAAAATTTGGACATTAAACATGTCCTGGCTTATTGGCTACCCCTGGAGGGTATGTGGAAAATTGTGTAAATTACATTTATTGTCAAGCCATTTCTTTCACATACTGTTATTTATAAAAATGGAGAAAGAAAACAGTGCCATAAAGTACAGTATTAGCAAATCTGTTTCAGATTACTTAACAAGCCAACATGAGACAAAAATGTGATGATCCAGACATGCAGTTAACACAGTGTTCACCTGGTGTGGTATAAGATACCATTACTTGTTGGCTGCATTAGCCTCGTTGCTCTAGTGCAAAACTAAAGATTCAAACTTCAGGATTCAAAGACCAACTCTGTTTGACGTGAGGTGACGTGTCTCTCCGTCTCTCCCACACAGGTAAGCTCTCCTTGGAGGAGTTCATAAAAGGTGCCAAAAGTGACCCCTCCATCGTGCGGCTACTGCAGTGTGACCCCAGCAGTGCCTCGCAGTTCTGAGTCTGCCCGAAGAGCAGACGCTCAATGCATGAAGGTCGTCGTCTCGCATTGTTGTTAGTGTTATGGACAGAAGAGATTTAAAAGAAAAAAAAGTGCATCAGTTTTACTTTCAGTTTTTTTTCCTTTGAGAAAGGACACACCTATACCAGAAGAACAAAGACAACACCTGCAAAGACGTCTCGTGTCTGCTGCGCTTTGTCTGTCCGAGGCTCATGGAGTGTTCGGCTCACCATTCCGCTTTTGACCATTCACTAGGCTCCTGGTTTTGGAAGGGACCCCCTCCCCCCCATTCCCTGGGAATTGTGCATGCACACTTACTCCTCCCCAACCGGACCCCACTCTCACTCCACCCTGTGTTTGTTCTTTTTCTTTCTTTTTTTTTTTTTGTTCTCTGATGGCACAGTCCTCCTTTTTATATCCATATTGATGTATATACACGGTATAAACACATATAGGACATATTAGGAACAAAAGGCACCTGTAGATGTCTTTTACTCACTTGCATTCAAAGACAGTATTATGTAGCTTGAGTAAAGTATCCAAATCCGTAGCCTCCAGTAGACGCAGTGGGCAGATGGACTGAATGTTGGGATTATTATTAATATTATTATTATTATTTTGGCTATGGTGCTTATGATCTTTCATTTAATAAGAGAAGGCTGAAGATCCCATTGTTTTATTTTGTTATTTTCATATTTTTTGTATATATGTATAATTTCTTCCATGTTTATTTATTTTGGCATTTTTTGTTCATGGTGTCATTTTATCAACTCTGTGAAATCATCAGTGTTCGATTCTCTTCAGGCCTGCAGGAGTTGACCGCTGGTGATTTTGCTGTGAAGGAAGATTATTTTATTACTGCTGAACCAAGGTACGAGAGAGACTTGAAGCTCTATTCCGGGCGTCTGCGGTGAACTGTTCGTGTGACACATTCACATCAGGGGATACATTCCGTTGTGTTTTGGAATCAGACGCTTGTAGCACATATGATCTGAGTCGCTTTGTGTGCGTGCGAATGTGAACATGAGCGTGACGTATGCATGTTTTCAGTGCATGTATGTGTGCGCGCGTATGAGCGTTAACTTTCTAGTATCACTTTGTGTCGTTAAATACGGTACGTTTTTAAGGTAATGCTGTGTTTTTTGAACCCCTGTTCTAAGTGGCAAATTACCCTGCACCATGTAATACTCCAATTTTTGCAAAAGGTACTCATAAAAAAATCTGTTTGTAATTTCATAATCTCTATCTTACAACACAGAAGGGAATGTACAGTCCAGTCACCTTCAGACAAATTGCATCTTTAATCCAAGAGGAGAGATATCACCACGAGCGATAGCACTAAGGGCTTGTTTCCACTCTTGACTGAAGGATGGAATGGAAAATATCACTGCTTTCATCTTTCTGTTTTGCGCAAGAACAACTAAGGACATATCCCCCTCCTCCGTCTTTTCAGTCCTCTAGCCGCTCTTCTCCTGCCCTTTGTGCACACAGTGATGGAGCTTCAGTCCCTGCGGCTCTGAAATCAACACTTACCTTTTTGTCTAGCTCTACAGCAGTTAGCATCTCCTTGCTTCCACATTTGTACTGAGAATATATATATATATATATATATATACATATATATGACTCTGCATCCTTATGGCAACACAACCCCCCCCCTTCTTTTATGTTGCATGAAAACCTCATGCGAGGACGTCATGATTGTCCCCCTTTGCTTATATTGATGACAAATATACTTATGTGTTTGAAACACTGTGTGTGAGTGTTTTACGTGGCTTAATACTTGCACAGAAAGCTTGATTTTTCAGCAGTGAGTTTTATTACTTATCTATTGAGCTTGTTTATGTGGTGACATCACCAGGGGTGTTTCTAGACTGTTGGTTGAACACTAAGATAAAGAGGGGGCACAGCCCAGCCTCTTCGCTTGTAGGAGACGGAGCAGGCTGCATTAAACGCAGAAAGCTGCCTCTCTAACCAAGAAAAGCTGTCCAGGCACAATTAAAAGTGCTCTTATGAACCAAAGTGCTCACAAGGATACTGAGAGTACTGAGTCTTATTTGCTTTGAACGTGTCCTCATCTCCTAAGTGTTCTCAAGGTTCTACTGCCATCACTTAAAGAATATCACACGTGTGTGAAATAATTCATTAAAAAAAAAACTATAGACTAATTATTTTTGTTTTTGCATCATGTTTGTTAGATGACACTAGACAGTGGCCCTTATATTTAAGTTAAATACATTTCTGGTGTTTTAAATTTAATTAAAACTACTTTAGTTACTTTTTTTCTAAAGGCTGCAAGTGGTTAGCCTTAACATAACAATTAACATTGTTCTGTGGTGGCCTAGCTAGTAAACATAGATAAACAAATGTTTGTTTATCTATGTTCTTAAAGTAATTGTTTTCCCAAAAATCTAATTTACATGATTTTACAGTCAGTCATCCAAGACATGGTTGGCATCTCCTGTGCTACAGCCTCCCCGAGTTTGAAAGTGGAACAGCTATCTGACTCCAATTTTAGCTTAAATGTGTAAAATAAGCTAGTTACACTAAATTAAAAAAATTTTCCTTATCCTCTAAAGTCACCATTTTGGAGATACAAGGTTTTGTTTGAACAGCAGTGATATGCAGATGCTCATGCTAGCTCCGTATTGAGCCGCTTTGACATTTTGAAAAGGAATGTGTTCGAAGGAAAGATGATTGGGCACTGTAGAAAATCAGGGTTGAAACAGGAAACTTCATAGCTTACATACTGAGTTTTTTTTCTCATCATTATAGTAGAGCACATGCCTAAATTTGGTCTAGTGACACCCCTGGACATCACAAGGTGAAAGGTTATCAAGCAGATGAATCCCAAATGCATTAATCCCCTTTTTATTAATTTGTCTACATGACATCACTTCAAGCATCTCAGTTAAGGGCCAGAGTTTATTAAAGCAAAATAAATATGTTGTTCTGTTTACAAAGACATATTTGCCCACACAGATGCTGTAAATAGTAAAGGACAGGCCTCAGAGCAGAGGTAGTCCAAACATAACCTTTGAGTTTCATGCAATCCACTCCTGTATGTTCAGCTATACACACACACACACACACACACACACACACACACACTCATGAACAGCGAGCAGTAACAGACTCACTAGGCAGCATGTCATAGTTCAGTTTTCACCATCCTAATTGTCTTGTAATGACAGCCGCAAAGCACTTTTACAAGTGCATACTTAAGGTCAAGCAGCTGACATGAACTGTATTACCTGTCAGTTTGTAAACTAGTAGAACACACCAGTTACAGATGCACTGGGGAATTCCGTAGATTTTTCATAATTTTTCAAATGATGTAATCAAAACAATTCAGAGTGGTTTGACATTAGATGCAGCATTTTGTAAAAACTAAGCTGTAGATGTTGTGACTCCTTGTTCCTGTCATAACTAAGGGATCCAAGTTCTTAGGTTAATCTACTATGAGCCATTTCACATCAAAACACTCTAAATAACTTGTGTTAATGGTAGAGTTATGCAAAAGTTTAGAAAAATCTGTGGAATTCCTTAAATTGATCTTCAGTCCAGCAGAGCCCGAGTTTGGCCAGAGTAACAGCGAGGCTCATAATTAGATCCAGAAGCTGGCCCTGTTGAGCCGGGCCCTGTCGAAGCAGGCGGTGGAAGGACGATTTTGGGCAGAGTGTGTGGAGCTGTACAGCCGTTGTGACGTGCGCAGCAGCTCGTGCTGTTCCGGGGGTCGCTCCGGCAACCTCTCCTCTCCGTCGCCTCGGTAACGGGGTGGGGGGGTATAGGCAGGGAGGACTAGGGGCTCAGCTGCCCGGAGGGTCTTCACCTGAAAACAGCACACACAGTGCCTTACAGTCCTGCTGCAGCATGAGTCATCCATCATGTCCACATACACACACACGCAGATACAGGAGGACCCATGGGTGAGTCACACATGTGCCAGAACACACACTTTTTCTTCCCCTCTCTCTCCCTCACACACACACACACACTTTATAGGACTGCATGAGTCATCACATGCACGATGCACCCATTTATATAAACATGGGGGGTTGGGGGTGTAAATGTCTGACCTCAGGATTTGGAAGAAACAACTTCAAAACATCATGAAATACAAGTACATCTACAACTTAATTTATAGATGAACACATTTTTACTTTCAAAAATATCCTCAGAATTTTATTTTCATTTATTGTCATTTTTCAGTTCATTTTTTAAAATTTACTTTAAAGATAAACTAAATTCTATAGATTTTAGCTGGTTCAAAAATTTGTGCTAGACATACACATCACCTCACCTCAGCAAACTGCTTTCCATGCTACACTGAAGCTAAAACAGCCAAAAATGCCAATGAATTCACTGTACTGCACTTTTAATTGCAAGTCAAAATTTACAAGGTTGGTAAACCATGTAGTCATGACTGTAATTCTATTTTTTTACATCTTGGGCATCTATATGACTCAAAAGCTGTTTTTAATGAGAGAGCTATGATCTCGGTTACTATAGCAACACACAGGTAGGCTGGGCTTCAGCCTGTCTATTAATACACTGTTGCTGCCCATTAAATGCAGTAACAACCTACTTACAATTAATGATAATTATAAACATAAATATTGTTGTTTTTAAGGGTGATTATGAGAACAAGTATTCAGGTATTCACTTTGAAATTCCAACCAATATTCAAAGCCTGTAAACTGATGTTCAGATACGGCCTAACAATTAGGGATGCGTTGGTATGGAAATTATGGGCTGATGGCAGTATTCAATATTTTTTTATGTGTATATCTGCTGATGCCAATAAATAAACATTAATAAAATGTAGAAACAGTGGATTAGCATTATGCAGAAATGTAGTATTTATTTCTATGTAGTATTCATTGAGAAATAGTATCAGATGATTGTGTAGCATTTTCACAATAATATACGTAGACATATGATGCAGTTTAAAGAAGAGAGCTATACACACTGATCTGCCTTCATACTGTGGTGCTGGTTTGCGGCGGATGAAGTTGATGCAGACTGCGAGGCAGCGGCCTGAAAACAGCACCTCCACCACACTCATGATAATCAACAGCACCCACAAGATCAGAGTGGTGCTCTGAGAAAGAGAGAAGAGAAAAAGAGACAGAGAGAGAATGAATGACTGCTTACTCTGAGCATGCCTGTGTTTGTGTGTTCTCACACATGACAGTTGGATGGAGGTTTGATGGAGAGTGGCCAATAATGTGCCATCAAGATTTTTAGCCACACTGTAATACTGTGACCAATCAACTCACTCCAGGCCCATTAATACGAAACAGTGGTCAGGGGAGAAGGAAGTGCTTGAGGCTAATCAGAAGAGGCTCTAGAAAATGGGCTTTATGAGAGTCTGTTCTCATAGAGAAACACAGCAGTGCACACAATACCCTCACCCCACCCCCCCTGCATTCAGTAGACAATAAAACTCTAGCCTTATGGGGAGTGAAGTGTTGAAGGAGAGATGAAGACACACACACACACACACACACACACAGAGACAGAGAGAGAGAGAGAGAGAGAGAGAGAGAGAGATAGAGAGAGAGAGAGAGAGAAGGGAGCCGTTCATCCCATCAGTGTGTACTACTGTTCTGCTCAAAGACTATGATGAGCGCAGTTTGACGTGACAAACCACACAGAATTACGTAACAGTATTTTGTCTGTAATATTAGCAGGTGCAGTGTGGGGTGGGGTGGTAGCATGTGACTTCTGTGTGCTTAGCAAGAGCAAAAGGCATAACAATTGTAGCCTCCTCTTAACCAAAAAAACAGAGAGCATCACAGCGCAAATCTTCCTGGTGAGAAATTGTGTAACTATAGAGTAGCAGTCTGCCTTCCAATCAAAACCATGTAATACCTACATTCCCGTTTTCAGAGAAGTCAGTACACAATGCCTTTTCCTCAAAGGTAATGGTTAAAAAAGGATGCAGTGTCAATGTCTCAACTACTGCAAGTCTAAACCCCAGTACCTCAGCAACATCAGTGCAGATTATTTGACCAGCTATCATCTGTATTCACATGCTTTGATTCCTCTTCCTATTAGATTTTTTTCCCCCAAAAAATAGATTGGTTCACTCATCATAAAATGTTCACACAATGTGAAGTGCAGCTGGCATTCTTAGATATAGGCAGTGCAGTACAAAAGTCTTATGCAGCCGTGAAAACTGTTTTTTTAACACATGTGTTTTTTTAATACATGAGAATAAATACAAATAAATAATTAAAAGAAAAAAATGAATACAGTTAGAAGAATGCAGGTTCTCTCATTGCACTGCCTCGTATGGATTAGTTAGAAACCATCAGCAGCACTTGATTTTTTTTAATGAAGGCCTGAGTAGATTTCCTATGTACACAAATGCATGTAGTGGGGTTCAAAAGTCTGAGACCATTATTGAAAACACTTCTACTTTGCATTCTTCTTTGGTTTAATGCCTAATTTTTATTAGGTGTTTATTCACTTTTTACTTTTATAGCCACACGCACTCAAGCTGGCATGACTCAGATCACTAACACTGACAAAGGCCTGAGCGTGGCCAGCATCATTTGCTTAAATTTAAATATTGATGTAGAAACAGTGCAAAATCTTGAATATTCTCTCTTTTACTCGTCCTAACTTCTCTTTGTATTAAACTTTTCAAACACTTCTCAAAACACATCACGTTCATTTGCAGGACCGTCCTAGATTCTCAATATGGTATCAGACCTTTGGACATCACTGTGTGAAATACACTACATTTCCAAAAGTATTCACTCACCCATCCAAATCATTGAATTCAGGTGTTCTAATAACTTTCTTGGCCATAAGTGTATAAAACCAAGCACACAGACATGCAGACTACCTCTACAGACATTAGTGAAAGAATGGGTCGCTCTCAGGAGCTCAGCGAATTCCAGCATGGTATCGTGATAGGACACCACCTGTGCAACAAGTCCAGTCATGAAATTTCCTCGCTACTAAATATTCCACAGTCAACTGTCAGTATTGTAACAAATTGGAAGTGATTGGGAAGCCTTACATCACCAAGCGCCATGCAACGTGTCGAATGCAGTGGTGTAAAGTGCTGCCACTGGACTCTAGACCAGTGGAGACATGCTCTCTGAATTTACGAATCACACTTCTCCATTTGGCAATCCAATGGACGAGTGTGGGTTTGGTGGTTGCCAGGAGAACGTGTAAAGTTTGGTGGAGGGGGGATTATGGTGTGGGGTTGTTATTCAGGAGTTGGGCTCGGTCTTAATGCTTCAGTAGCCCAAGAGATTTTGGACAATTTCATGCTCCCAACTTTGTGGGAATAGTTTGGGGATGGCCCCTTCCTGTTCCAACATGACTGCACCAGTGCACAAAGCAGGTCCATAAAGACATGGATGAGTAAGTTTGGTGTGGAAGAACTTGCCTGGCCTGCACAGAGTCCTGACCTCAACCCGATAGAACACCTTTGGGAAGAAATAGAGGAGAGACTGCAAGCCAGGCCTTATCATCCAACATCAGTGTCTGACCTCACAAATAAACACACTCTTGTGGAAAGCCTTTCCAGAAGAGTTGAAGCTGTTATAACTGCAAAGGGTGGGCTGACACCTTATTAAACCCTATGGATTAAGAATGGGAAGTCACTCAAGTTCATATGCACGTGAAGGCAGAGGAGCAAATACTTTTGGCAAAGTGTAATTTTGTGTGTGTGTGTGTGTGTGTGTGTGTGTGTGTGTGTGTGTGTGTGTGTGTGTGTGTGTATACACATAGACATACATTACATTATATATGCACAGTTAGCTCCCCTTGGTCACTCACATAAATGCGGGTGGGGTCAAAGGGACACTCATCGGTGATGCTGAAGTAGCTCATGTCATCAGGTAAGTTGCAGTGGAGGAGGAGACCCTTACGGCCATGAACGATGGCCCAAACCAAGGATACCAGCAGGCCAATGGCTGAGGCAGCAGCCAACAGAACACCAACGGTACTCAGCACGCATAGACACCACGTCTGAACAAACAAGAGGCAGTTTGCTGACTATTGCAGCAGTGGCCTGCACACATACTTTATACCACAAGAGGGAGACAACACCAACAGAATCATAACATGCATATGGCGAGTTGGCAAGCCAAACTACGCCTGGAACAAAAGAAAAACAGACATACATTAGTCAGTTTATTAGGTACACTTACACTTGTTGGTCATTTTATCAGGTATACCTACAATATTAGATTTACTCATCCATCTATTGCTGTACAATTAGTCAGTCACCCTCTACCCAATCAATGGAAAGGGACCACCATAGGACCACTGCTGACCAGATATTATTTGGGTGCTGGACCTTCTCAGTACAGCAATCATTGAAACATGGGTGTGGCCCTGGCACAAGTAATTCCATAAAAGGTCCAATCCTCCCAAATAATATCATGTCAGTATGTCAGCAACATTCACACTGATAGAACTGATTTTTCTAAATTTCTGTATAACTCAAGTATTGAGTCACTGAGTGGTCTTACCAACTCTGATTTCTTTATAATGGTAGTGATAGGAGTCAGGGGTTGCAATGTCTACAATACAAATTTAGGCATTTTAGTTACTCTCTCTCCTAAATGACCAGTGAACCTACACATGTCTTCAGAAGTTTTATAAACAATGTTCATAATGGCAACTTAGTTGTAAATCTGATAAAAATAAGTTGTCTTTTGCCAAACTATGCCCTGCATGTTTGCACTGCATGTAGATGGATTAAAAAAAAAACCTTTGATAAGTTATTTAATGAAAAGACCATAATTAAAATCATTAAAACAGTGTCTCAGGTTTCAGGCAGCATAATTGTAATCATTACACGGAATACTGTCATTTTATGTGACATAGTGTTTAGAGGCATTAAACATGTTGGGACATCTGGTTCCACCACTGTGAACACTTCTGGCCACTCTGAATGACCTTGTTTACATCTTAACCATTTAAGTATACGAAACTTTTAAAGAAAGCTATGGAATTTCCATTTAATAGAAACAAATGGGCTACATACAGTAACTGTATACCAGGTACCATGGCAGATGAGTGTAGGTATAGTGACTAGCTTAGTGTATGCCAGTGACCCAGCATCACACAAGGTAACATGATATACAGGAGAACTAAAAAAAAACTGGGTATGTGTAAAGCTTTAAACGACAGTCATTCCTTCATGAGTAAATTATGCCACTATGTCTGTACTGGACATCACAGTAGTGTGAAAAGGCCACAGAGGCTTTAGTCAAAAACAAAAGCCCTAAAGCCAATATCAGTGCACGGAATGTCATCAGAGTGTTAAGAAAGGAGCTAGAGGTCTCTAGGTCTAGATTTCAGGTTGTTATTTCAGAAAGCCTGAAAACAAACTGGATTCACTAGACTATCCATTGCACAGCAGGACAAATACTCAGCACAAGTGTGACAGAGAGACAGACCCACAGATATTTGTTCATGATGACTGTGCATTAGCCAAAAACAGCTCCACTGTACATTAGACAGGATCATGAGATATTTGTGTGTGCTTTAACTAATCCATGGCTTTCTCAACATTTCTGCATAAAAGTAAATCGCCAAGATGTAAACAATGTCATTCAGAGTAATCTAATGTTTTGTGCTCTGTTCTAGAGAAACTTTCAGAGACAGAATTGTTTACAGTGGTGGTGATGGGAACCAGATGTCCAAAGAGTTTAATGCCTAAACAAGCTGCATTGCATAAAGTCATTACATGAAATGGTTACAAATAATTTTTCAGTCCCCGCGACCCTGACGGAGAAGTGGCTTAGAAAATGGATGGATGGATGGATGGATGGATGGATAATTTTTCAGTCATGTTTCAATATCATTTTTTTCAATACATTCGCAGTGAAGAGGTAAATGCAGGGCATGGTAAACCTAAAGAAAAAAATTTTTTTTTTTATTTACCATAATTTTACCATAATCAACATATAAAACCTCAAGACACATGAAAGTTCACTGGTAGTTTTGGATAGTAACTAAAATGACTATCTGCATTGTAGACATTGTTCTTATTAAGAATTAGAAATTTAAGTTTGCCTCAACAATTTCACCTCAAATCACTCTGAAAGAGTGTTTCCATCTGAATGCATGAATCACACAGGAATTTTTAAAAGTCTATTGAATTCCACTTTAGAAATCAGTTCACACAATAAACCAGACTGCAGCATAAAAGACTCTTCAGTCACAGACTTACCAGCGGCTGACTTTTCTCATTTTTAGAAAGGACTATAGCCAGTATGCCAACAAGTACTCCCTGCAGAGATTAGAAAGAGAATGAAAAAGATGTGAGTGGTACAGTCTCAGTAACTAACAGCCTACTGTACAAGTGTTAGTGACTATACCTAACACTAATACCTAATGCTAACATAATTTGGATATTTCTTTTAGATGTATCCTATGAATGTATGTTTAATGTATTATAATTGACAACAACATACCTTTCTGTGTGACAGTGTTAATAGTATTGGTTAAAGATGGTAACTGACAGAAGTGCCTCAAGAATCTAGCATGTCTCACCACAAGGCCGGCTGTTAGAGCTAAGATGTTGGAGATGGCGTACTCCGGTGTCTGGGCACCGATGCTGATGTGTCTCAACACTATGCCATGTACCAGCGCTCCCAGCAGGAAGGTCACGTGGCCCACCAGCACCATACACAGTCCCATCTTCATTAAAGATTTAGGCTGCAGCAAACTGGCCCAACACACCTCTGTGACAGACTCACACACATACACAGACATATATGACCTCTTAACTGCTACAAAACAAGTATTGTTTAAAGGGAAATTCCACCCATCTGTCAAAATCAAAATTTTCAACCGACAAGGTCATTCAGAATAGTTTGATGTGAAACAGTTAATTGAAAAAATGTCTTTAATTTCCTTTATATTAAATAGCCTTTATATTTACTATCCAAAATGACCAGCGAGCCTATGGGTCACTTAAGTTTGTGCATGTAATGCTGATAATGTTAACTACCCTGTAAATGCCCTGCATGTACCTCTTCACCCATACTGCATTAATAAATCCAGTTTAGGCTTTATTGTCCTCCTAAAACTATCGTTAATCAATATCTCAGGCAACATGCTGTGTATTCGGCATTTGTCATGTTACAGCTTTCTGTGACGTAGCTTTTAAAGGCATCATATACTGCAAACGTTAGGTTCCTGTCACCACCACTAAATTTCTAAGTTGATACATTTCCCTAGAATTACCCATTTCACAACAAACCATTCAATGATTTTAAATGAGTCATGAGTTAATCAAAACATGAAAAGTCAGTGCAATTCAACTTTAATGGACTCTGAGTTTGTGCTCAACAGGTAGTATTAAAAAGAACTACTTCTATCTAAAGACAAGTTAAACTCTACTCACCGTAAAAATGTAAACAATCTGCTCAATATACTCTTATGTGAGAGTAAACACTGTGGTAGTGAAATCAAAACCTTGTGTTTTTTCTTTTATTTTATTGACATCATTTGTAAGTGCCAGCTTCTTTTTACATTGTGTATGTATTTCATAAACAAACCAACAGAATCATTACCAGGATTTTAGGATTTTTTTTTCTTCACGTTTGTTAAAGTTAAGAAAGTTTTTTCCCCTCGCCTGTAAAGTTATTAATTAAACTGGCCATTGACACACAGCATAGCATACTAAATAAATATATAAAATTAATAATAAATTACTTTTACATTATGTTGGACATCTAAAGAGTGACCTCTATTGCTTCTGACCTAATTAGCTTTCTTCTACAATGTACAATGCTAAATTTGACAGAACATCGATATGAAGAGAAATAACAGTAACACTATAAACAAGCTAGAGAGAATGGTTCTTTCAGAAAAACGATCAGGGAAAAGGTAAAGCTCCTAGCAGCTGCTTCTCAACTGTTGATCATCACCACAAGACCCTTCATTCACACTAGCTGAGCTGAAAAGTGTCACAGACAGACAGATTGTCTCCTTCTAAAGGTGACGATGCCCAGCACCAAATAACAGAAGTGCAATAGGCCTGGTTCTCCTTTTCAGCCCAAAATCAGGCCATACTTCACACAGTGGCCCGAGTATTGATCTCAAACACAGTGGTCAGAGTGAAGACTACATCAGAAGTGTCACCCTCATTAATCATTACACAGCGAATACACAGTCCGATGTTACAGGCAAAACAGAAAATGTCCAGATTTTGGTCAGTGAACCTACACGTGCCTCCTACTTGTATCTCTCTACCCTGCATGCAGATTTTAGGCCACTGCAAACAATATCTCAAGCATAATAAAACACATTCATAATGGTATTTAGATTTCTGTGAGATTGCATTTAGAGGTATTAAATTCTTCAAATATCAGGTTCTCATCACCATCGCCATGAACAATTTGGACACGCAAGACTTTATAGTTTTTATAGAACATAGAATTTCACATAAAACCACTCTGAGGAACTTTGTTTACCTCCATTTAAATTCCTATATTTTACTCCTTTTTACTATACCGAGGTCGCAAATTAGTCATATTGACGCCTCGATTTGCTCTGCTGAGTTCACAAGTCACTATTTTGTGGCCACAATTCGCTATGCTGAGTCCACCAATGAATATATTGTGGCCACAATTTAGTATATTGTGGCTACAATTTGCTATGTTAAGTTCACAAATTATTATACTGTGGCCACAGCGTACTCCTTTGTACAAAAGGAGGCTTCAATTTGCTATGTTGAGTTAATAATCTACTATATTGTGGCCACAGTACAGTACATTGTACTACATTGTGGCCTCGAGTTATGAGAAACCTAATATAGGTTATAATAACAATAATAATAATAATAATAATAATAATAATAATAATAATAACCTTGTAACACGAGCCAAAAATAAGACGTTCAAAGAGTAAACGCTGAAGAGACTAGCATCCTTCTAGCTCCTAAGACTGATTACATTTTTGAGAAACCCATATTTTTTTTCTTGATAATCTTTTTAAACTACTTCTGATCTTCGTAAAATAACGATCAAACATTCTTCGCTGCACCTGTGACTGGGTCACTTTGCATTTCAGCTCAAGCAGCAGTTTTACACACATTTGAAACTCACCTGAATTGACCATCTTGACGCAGATTCTTAAACAGCAGTTAAGTCATCATAAAATAAGTTTCACGTGAACCGCCACACAACGAAACTGCCTCTCAGAAAAAGAGAAACGCATAACTGCACATGGCCCCTGCTCCAATCCACATTCAGCAGGTACAGATGTATCAGCACCAGCACACCGGCTCATAGACAAACTTCAGTTAGATGAGCTTTGCTCTATTAAGTGGAGCTCTAGTGAATGTTGAATGACGTCATGAAAGAGGCCACGCCTTCTCTCAGGTAGTCTACCGCTGTACACTGAGTAAAGGTAATGCTACAAACACAGACAAAGCTTTTCACTCATTCATATCGTTTGCGTGAATTTGCTTTATTATACATTCACATTTATTTTATATTTTGTTTGTCAAACGCAGTGTGGAAGTACAGCTGGAAACGTAAACAGTTGTGTGCTGAGCAAGTGGATAAAAACACTGCTCGCCACAAGGTGGAGTTTCTTCACTGCAAATCCACACAGAGGCAGAAGTACAGAGGAATCACACTTCAGTCACACTGCGTTTCATGACTGTCTTAGTCAGTTAAAAAGGAAAGTATGGAGCCAAAAATATACTTGAGTGAAAGTAAAAGTATCTAACTTTAAACATACGCAAGTATATAAAAGTACAAAGTGAACGTTTTAACAATTAAATGACAATAATTAATTTAGTTGGATGTTTTAATAAAATAATCATTTAAAATGCATGGAGGAAAAATCTACTGGCCTATTAGATGTGCAAGTAGGCCAAGGTCTTCTGAAGGTCACAAGAAAAAATAGGACAAATGATTTAGGATGTATGTTTATTCCCTTGGAAACATAAATGAGTAAAAGTACAAGTTTTATGTTTCAGTAATATTTGAGTGAAGTACACCTTTCAAAATAATAACGCTGTGGCGGCCCACTGCGCTCGACGTGGCTATGCAAAGTGGCACTTGGGGTGCGCTGCACTGCCGGTATGAAGAGACATTTAATGTTCATTTTACTGTTGTTCAGTCTAAGATGTGCACATATACGATTTGTGCTGTCTTGTACTGGGCTGTAGGATAGTTAAAGTGGGAGTTAGTGTGTTATGTAATGTTAGAGTAAAATCATATGGCTAGAAGTAACTTGGCTGCTATCTTGACTGTTCACTATCAGTGGGCAGCAGTTCTCTCTTGCTGCTTGTTCAACAAAGGAATATTTGCTTGCATGTAAAATGTTTCCTCTGGAATTTTTTCCATGTATTTGCTACAGTAATTATATAATAATATGTAGAAGTATAATTATTCAAGTATTTTCCATGCTTGATGGTAGTCTGAACACAGAGAAGCCCTTCTTATGTTTTAATTAAAATATGCTTGTAAGGAATGAGCATAAGCCTTAGATTAAGACTTGATTCATTATAATACATGCATTATATTTTATATTCCTTGATAACATCATCATCTTTAAATATTTCAGTAATCAAAAATACATAAAACAGCAAGTTGAATATAGTACAGAGATGCCGCATCTGTATGTATCTATATATGTATGTATAACTGTCTCGTTTTTATGTATCCAGCATGTTACAATTGCTTTTCTGACTTTTCTGTATAAAATGGCTTATGGTCTATAGGTGTCATTGCTATGTTACAGCCTTCGCATTCTCCACACCTCCTGCGCTCGGTGACATGGCTGCCTTTGTGAGTGAGATGCAAGATCCGCATAGCAATCAGGTAGAAGATCTCACACACGTTCAGGATTATGCAGATAGCTGAGGCCCCCACCATGAAGTATGTGAACACCCTCTTCTCTGTGGGCCGGGCTATGTAACATGTCACTTGTCTGCAGGGCTCGATGTCGCAGACCACGCTGCGAGGCATGTCGAAGTTGTTGTAGATCAGATGCAGCAGGTAGAGGAACCCTATCTCTATAGCTGTCTTGAAGAACAGACTGAAGAGATATGTCCACCACAGGCCTCCATGTTTCTGCCCAGGGTTGTCGTAGAGTTTCGCCCCTTCGCCATAGGTCAAGCGGTACTTACGCTCACGGTCTTCACGGTACCACACATGCATGACCACCAAGAAGGAAGGGCAGGTTACAAAGATGAGCTGTAAGGCCCACAGTCGTGTATGTATGATGGGGAAGAAGTAATTGTAGCAGGCGTTGGGGCAGCCAGGTCTTTTGGTGTCACAGTCAAACTCTTTCGTGTCATCACTCCACACTCGCTCGGCGGCCACCACAAACACCATGACGCGGAACACAAACACTAAGGACAGCCAAATGCGTCCAAATCCTGTGGAGTATTTGTTTACCCCGCTGAGGAGCGACTCGAGAGTCTTCCAATCCATGAGTGCAGATTAGTGATGTTCACAAAGTTTACCATCAAATACAATTCAGGTCTGTTTAATGGAAGCTAGAGGATGACTTGAGGTGAAGCAGCTGTCACAGCCAACCTTTATAAACCAATACAAATGAGAAAACAATCCTTTTTATTACTCCAGACAGTTTACAGATATCTTAAACAAAAAGTACTACAGTTCCAAAATTGTTTAGTAGGTTCAACCTGTCTGTTAATTTTTGGGATTTGTAGGCATGTTTGAGCAGAGAAAACCCTAAACTGTGCTGGACACTGGCCCTCCAGGACCAGAATTGAGTAACTCCGTTCCAAATCCATTTCAAAAGTAATGAAACAGTTTTTAACTGGAATTGAAAAATATTGGTTTAGAGTACAATATGGTTAGTTTACATTTAACTCAAGATTTTCCAGTCTCATCCACAAATGGCTGAAGTTGCTGCAGGTTTCCCTTTCAGGAGAACAGGAAAACTTGCAGCACATTTAAATGGCTGGACTTTAATGAAATAGTACAAGTAAGATCCAGCTGTTACTAGGATTTATTCCAATGTCAAGTCCATTTGTACAAATACATTAATACATGAATACATGTGAAATACATGATTGTTGCTGCTATTATTATAATAACAAAATATGACAATTAATCGAATATATTGCTTCCCGATTTATTCTAGAATATAAACATGCAAAATGAGCAAGGTACCATACCTACAGTGCTGCTTGATCCATCTTTTTATTACGTGACTCTGTTGCCTAGTTCACCTCAAATGGATCACCTATTTCACTGGTTTCCTCTCTGGCACCTATAACCTCTTATGCTGCTTGGTAGAACGATTAGTGCCCTGTGTCATAGGAATTGTCCCCCTATGTTTTAGTAAGAGGTGTGGTTTCACCACTCTGAAACTTACTTATCTTACAGGCTTGGCAGGGGAGGAGACCTTTAAAGTGGCCACAAGAAGTCCCTTACTATAATGGCACTGTGAAAAGATTTAAGATGGAAATGTGAAAATGCCATCAATAATATCAATAAAATTTGATTGTGTATATCAAACATTAGATATATCCTCTCACAAGTAATGGAAGGGATTTTTCCCCAAAATACATTAAAGGCCACTTCCATTCCTTTTCTTTCTGTTTTTCACAATATAAAGCACTGTGTACAAAGACCACCCTTTCATTTTATGTTATTGTTTCTTTTGATTTCCAGCCAAAACTGCCATTAAGTATGAATTATTACATTTTCAAGGTTAGGAAAAAAAACAGAAAACACATATTTAATGCAAATTGCACAAAAGCGTCAACATCTAAATATTTATCAATTTTTGTGTATGTTGTGTGTCCACAAAGCTTTCATCCTTTCCAGTAGACTTGTTTTCAGTTCTTTAGAGCTGCACTCTGTAAGTTTTGGGGATTTGGAGACCTCTCTGGTGGAAATGTGTATTTGCACACAATACATAAAGAACTTAGTTAAAACTTGTAATCTTCATAATGTTGATTTTGCCTTTGAGACCAAAACATCAAGACCTTCTTGTGAATCTGTGTGTGTGTGATTTTATACATAAAGACATATGACATGGTCAAAAAAACTCCTGTTTTTTGTTTCAGACTTGAGGAAGCACAGGCACACCACATATTTGCCTGTTCTTTATTTACTTGACTCAGTAATGCTACTTCTTTCAGGTTTACAAAAAAATACACAATAATCTGCAGAAGTACTTTTGCACAGCTCCAAAGTTCAGATGTTGGATACATTTTCTGCTTCTTACAATCCAAGTTATCCTACATTAAATGATGAAATATCAATGAATCAACTCTACTAAATGAGTTTTCTAACTTGAAATAAATGAAAGGTGGTCTCTGACTTTTGTCCTATACTGTATATTGTTCAGAGTGGGCTTTACATATACAAGAAATATTTGTGCTATTTTATGATGACGATGATGATCATCATCATCACCTTTAACCGCTTAGTCCAGATATGGCCGGGAAAGCAAAGAAGAGATGCTCCCAGGCCAACTTAGAGATATTATCCCTCCAGCAGGTCCTAAGACACCGCTGGGGTCTCGTCCCAGTGGGCCGTGCATGCTAAATCCACATCAGGAGGAGTCCAGGGGGCATCCTGATCAGATGCCCGAACCACCTCAACTGGCTTCTCCCAGTACAGAGGAGTAGCGGCTGTACTCTGAGCTGATGTTTACGAAACTCTTCAATTATAACACAATCTTTTTACAGAACTTCTTTTTCATGCACCTCGATATCTCCTCAAACGCCTTTACGGCTTTGACAATCTAAACTTTCTACACATAATGAAACAGGCCACTTTCACATTAAATGAACGTTGTGTTGAATCTCACCTAATGATTCACATCACAAATTTTGTATAGTGCCTGTTATCACATCCCGTGGCGCTGCTTAGACATGGGGCCAATCTGTGTCTTTAATAGTGAATGAATATTCACCTCAAGGGTGGTGAACTGCACCCAGACAAACTCTGTCTACAACTTATGACGCAGAGATAAGCTGTATCACCAAATACTGATTCTGTATTTACCCAAGAAGCATATGGAACAAAGGTTTTAGACTAAGATAAGCCACAAGCTCATAGGCACACAGCTAATGTTCCTTCAGACTAATGAGGCGGATATTTTTAATTACATATGATTAATAATGTACACGTTTGACCAAAGGGTATTGATTAATCATAGCTGTTTGTTTTTCAGGGAGTTTCTTTTCTTTTCAGACTCCAGCTATTGTCAGCTACTCTGATACTGTGGGTGTTGGTTTCTTAATTGTAGCTCTTGAATAATTGCCAACTAAACTAAATACTGGCAGCTAGAAGCCCGTGTCTCTGCACGTGCCCACCTAAACACACATCCATCAAACAAAAACAGATTGTGTGAAGTAAGCAGATTTTGCAATAGCAAAAAAAGTTCTATGAGTACAAAACTGTTTTTAAAAAGTGTTTGTAGGTATCTTTTTAAAATAATTAAAAACATAAATATAACAAAGTCATGCAAATGGTGGTCTGATCTAGTCTGTAAACATTGATGATGTTTTTTATTATTTGAACTTATTGCCAGTTGTTGCCTTGTGAATCAATGCATATATGTTGTAGTATTAATACAGTGCTGTGCAAAAGTCAGAGACCACCCTCCATTTATTTAATCTTTGTCAAAACAGCCATTGCACCATTTTTCTAAAGGTATTTCAGAAGAGATTAGATATGAGATAGTTCACTTGCATAAGGAAGAAGAAAATCAAATTAAATTAAGTGGGAAAAAATATGAATTTATAAAAATTTTAAAAAGTTCAAAAAAATGAAAAGCTACAGAGAAAGGTGGGACTCCTAAGAATCATGTGAGACCTGGTAGACCATCAAAAGTATCCCCATTACATAACAGTATGAAAAGCTTTTAGCTTTGAGAAAGAGGGAAAAAAATCAAGCTGTACTCTTGTTTTAGATGTGAAAAAATCCACAGGTGTTTCTCTCCATCCTTAAACTGTGAGAGGACAACTCAGCACTATCTGAAAGGATGTATAGCTGTCAAGAAGCTGTTGCTGAAATGGATAATTTGTAAAACAACAAAGACGCTGTCTATCCCAGAGTCCAGACCTCAACATCAGTGATATATCCATCCATCCATCCATTTTCTAAGCCGCTTCTCCGTCAGGGTCGCGGGGGGATGCTGGAGCCTATCCCAGCAGTCTTCGGGCGAAAGGCAGGATACACCCTGGACAGGTCGCCAGTCCATCGCAGCAGTGATATATTTATTTATTATTATATTATATAACTACTGAGACTGAACTTTGGAGGTGTGGAAAATTATCCTTGCAAGTTTCTTTAAAAAACAGAAATCATGTCTCCTGAAAAGAATGGATGCTGTAGTACAGGCAAAGAGTGGACACACTAACTGCTGAAAAATATATCTTATGTTTAGTCATTGAGGATTCTTTGTCATTTTTATTTTTAATGTATGCTTTTGCCCTTTTTTCTGGTGCTGGTAAATGAAATACTTGTACGTAGTGGCTATTTTGAAATTATTCAAAGGAAATGGAAATTATTTATATTATGAACGGTTCCATAGCTGTACTGTACTGTTACTGCAAAATTGCCATAAATAATTGAAATATGAAAAACACCACATGCATATTTGTTTCATTAATGTTTATTACAATATAATAATTTCCATACAGTTACAGTAGTTACATATCATACATGATTATATTAATTCAATATTCTCATTACGACATTGAAACATTGCCAAATACAAACACACACACACACACACACACACACACAAACTCTATAGTTTACACAAACTGAATTGAATACAATTCCTTGTCTTTGGTCACCTTTCTTGGTCTCATATTTTCTGGAACCTTCTGGACACAGTTCAAGAGATGGCCAAGCTTTAAGCAGGAAAACCTATGTCCTCAGTGGGGGAATGACCGTTAGCCTTGTCTAACAGAGACTTATCCTGCATGTTCTCTTGATTATGTTTGCTAGCCAGAGAAGAGATGGTTGAGATTTGGCTCTCTGGTTTGTTGACCTTGTGTGAAACGACACATTCATGGCAGCGCTTACAAACGAGGTACAAGATCTCACACAGGGTCAGCAAGATGCAGACTAAACTGATCACCACCAGGAAGACTGTAAAGATGCGCTTCTCTGTGGGGCGGCCAATGTAGCAGTCTGTCACGTGAGGACAGGGAGGCACGTTACATCTCACCAGCAAAGGAAAGAAGTTAGCCTCATAGATGTAGAAGACGAGGAAGATGAAGATGGCATCCACTGACATCTTGAATATGAGGCTGAAGAGATATGTCCACCACAGTCCACCTCTTTTCTTACTGGTGTCTTGGTAGAGGTGTGTACAGCCCTCACCATACTTCAGCTGGTGCTTCCTCTCACGGTCATCCCTGTAGGCCACATGCAGGACCACCAGGAGAGAAGGGCAGGTGACGAAGATGAGTTGCAGCGCCCATAGTCGGGAGTGAGACACAGGGAAGAAATGGTCGTAGCAGACGTTGTGGCAGCCTGGCTCCCTGGTGTTGCAGTCAAAGTCCTTTTGCTCATCGCCCCACACCTTCTCTGCTGCCACCAGCAGCACCATCAGACGGAAAATGAACACCACCGACAGCCAGATGCGTCCAAAAGCTGTCGAGTACTTGTTGACGCCACTAACAAGACCCTGAAAAAAAGTCCAGTTCATTTTCAAAAGTTGAGTGGCCTGACTTTAGAGCACAAACAGCTGATTTCAGCAGGCTTTGCTTCCAACACTACTGCTGGTTTATGCTGGTACAACTGCCTGAGGTGTGCCAGTCGCTTCAGCTATTATGTGACTGAAGTGTGAGCAACTCAGTGCAGTAAGTAAACACAATGTCTGTGTACCCTGGAAGAAAGAGAGAGAGAGAGAGAGAGAGAGAGAGAGAGAGAGAGAGAGAGAGAGAGAGAGAGAGAGAGAGAGAGAGAGAGAGAGAGAGAGCGGTTGCGTATTACAGAGGGTGAGGCAGATTCCTTATCGCAACTGAATTTATTTATAATGTCTATAATCTTCATGCAGTAGCCAGCACCTCTTCAGTAGATTTCTGATGACCTCTAGCCAACAAAGCTTCAGAAAACCATTCTATATAGTACTGTGCAAAAGTAAGAGAGAGCAAATAAGTACAAGTTATTCATTTTTCACCATCAGGAAATTGCAAAGAAACCTCAATACTTATAATACAGTTTTTCCACACTGTGCCTTTATAACACTTTCTATTCTTTTCGGGGGACTTGCTTTCATTTTTCAAAGAAATATGCATGGATATTTTTACATACCTCCAGTTCAGTCTTACAAGTCTTGGTTGCATTTCCTGCTTCTCATGATCCAAGTTTAATAAAATGCATTCAGTGATGGTAAGGTGTGGACTTTGGGGTGGTCAGTGAATTGTTCTAAACACCAGCAGCTTTTTGCTTCATTCTTTTTTTTTTTTATCAATTTGTCTCACATTCCAAATAATCCCAACACATATTCAAAGATGTTGAGGTCTGGACTCTGAGGAGGTCAGTCCACTGTTCTGAGATCACAGCAGCTTTTTTGTTCTTCTGTTTGCTTTTCCTGTAAATGAACTGGGGAATGAATGGTACATTTTGAACATTTAGCAATGTTCACACATAACATCCAACATCCATTATTTAAAAAAGACAGGGAAATGTATTTTTCCATGATATAGAGCCTTTAAGGGCCTGATTTAACAGTTGCTTTGATCTCTTTGGACACTGAAAGCGCTTAACGGTCATTATAACTTTTTGTGCCTTAAATAGAACACATAGATAGTTGACCATATGGCTGTGCGCCAGGCATTATAGGCATCTCTGACTTTCTTTCTGACTTTTGCACAGTATTGTATTTATTATGCATTCTCACTACCAGTACATACCAGGACTTCTCTAACACAGAGATGAAAAATAGTGTCTTAGAATTATGATTTATGGTAGTCACATGTTAACACATCAGTGCTGTTGGTTTTTAGAACCTTTTTCTGCTGTTTATCTTTTTTCAAAGCAGACTATGAATTTATGAAAGGTGAGTAGAAGAAACTAAACCACACTTCAGTGCAAGGCAAGTAAAGCAAAAAGCTGCTTGAGTCGCAGATAAAGAGAATCAGGTCAGCACTAGGCTTCCTGTTGAACTGCACAGGAACCTTTAAGTACTTGCAGTGTATCTCAGCATAGGAACTGAAGTTTGCTCTATTCTTCTCTTTGAAAGAGCATACTGCTCTACAGTAAATTCTAAAGTTCAGAAGTGAGGTATATAACTAAATGTGGAGGACTAAAATACAACATTGAAAACAAGAGTCCTTTCTTCACCAAAACACCTGAGGTTAGTCTGTGTAAAAGTGTTACCATTTAAAAATACTTAGAAAAGTACAATCCATTAACACTGTACGTATAAGTGCATGAGTAAATAGTGATGGATACCAACCGTCTATGGTGAATATTAGTTTGTCATAACACACAGCAAAAATTCAACTACATGTGGTTATGCTTAGATAAAAAAAGTGGGAACATCTGTCTGCATAGCATAGCTATTTCCTTCACCACTCACAGCCATATGTTTAGCAAGCCTGTTAAAGGGCTCGTACCCTACTTTTACATGTATTGTAATTCTCTTCCCAAAACCCACATATGTGGTTTTATCTACCAAAATAAAAAAACAGTCCTGACTCATTTTAACATAATCATTTCCAATTTTACTTTATGCTTAAATTAAAACAGGTTGTTTTTGATACTGTCTTTCAGGCCTATAAATGTAAATTTAGCTCAGTTCTGATCTATTGTATATTATTCAAAAAGTGGTCTGAGCTAATACACTCTTTACAAATGGAGCTAAACTGCTGTAGGCCAAATATAGCTTACTTTGTAAAACTGCTAATTCAAAACTGGCTGTTTTTGCAGCTTTGAATGGTTTTGAAACTTTGACAATGCTTACAGACATCAAACTCTTCTGTTTAAAAAGTGGGATAATAGTTTTCCGTGACATGCTGCTATCATATTTTCCCTCTACATTTAAGTGTAGGGTCCTTAAATCTAATACTCCATGAACATTTTTTAGGAGACAGTCTGGTGAAAAGACACTGCGAACAAGTATCAGAGAAGCGCCAGATCGTAGGCTTGGATTTTTCTCCAATCACTGGCGCAGCTCTTTAATTCTTCCTCCTGGTGAAATAACGTCCCCCACTTCCTGCCTGAACTCGTACCCGGGTGAGGGGTCAGTAAGGCTGGGACTGCTCGCCGTAGACCGAGTGATATTACACCGCAGCATCCCGGGACAATGTGACCCTTCCCCGGATCACCTTCATTAGCTGTCTAGTCGGAGGCGGTTGGAAGTGCAGCAGGCGAGGCGAGAGAGTGTGAGCGAGCGATCGAGCGCCTGGGCTGCTGGGCCAGCGTTTACCCCGCGGAGAGGACTGACTGCACAGCCGACCCTCAGCTTCCTCCCTCCGGCTGCAGTGAGCTGGCAGCAGCGCGGGGAGCTGAAGGCGGTAAGCCATCGTTATTGACCTGCTTACTGCAGCCACTCCAAACTCCTTTAGCTATTTATCAAGAGCTTTGCTAGTCAGCTGCCATTTCACATCCGCAGTCATAAAAAGTGACAGAAGAATCCGTTGCAGTCCTTTGTTATGTCGAGTCGAAATCTTCATCTCCCATGACTTTTTGCACTTATTGCAATGCTTAGCGTTACATTTTAGCTGTGGGGATGAGGTAGTGCCCCGACATATTCATTCAGCGTGTCAAAAGAAAACCTCAGAGGGACCAAAACAAAGCTAGCCTGCTAAAGCTAAAAAGCTACAGTGAGCTAAAAACTGCAGCAGCACACACACACACTCACTCACACACACTCACACACACTCACTCACACACACTCACACTCACACACACACACACACGAATGGAAATCAAAGTCCCAGCTGCGTATACGTTTAATACATTAAGATGTAATGGCGGACTGTTTCTCGTGTTCAGCTCGGGGAGTGGGTTTCGCTTTCGTGGCTGGACTTCTCGTGACTGTAAAGACCGAGCTGTAATGTTCGTGAGCTAACTAAGCGTCTTGGTCGTTTTCTTATATTTTTCATGCCAGACGTCCCTCGGCCCGTGTGGTGACTCGTCGACCATGCGGCAGTGGTGCCTCCCTGCTGTGGCTCCACGCACCGAACCGCTCCCGACGGGCAGACCCTCACCTCAGCTCTCAGGTGGGGCACAACACTTCACCAGAAAGACCTCTCCAAGAAAGGGAGCCCCCGAGTTTTAGTACATACGCACAGCCTTCGCAACCTCACATGGTGTTGTCATTTGAATGTTTACAGGAAAGTTAGGGGTCCAGGGTGGTCCAAACTTTGGCACTGCGTTCAAGTTTTAGCTCTGGCATTTCTAGTCATGGTGTACATGAACACCTACAGATGTAGGTTACTGTTGAGTTTGCTGTATGAACTAAACCGGACAAACAGTCGTATGTAAAAGTTTGACTACCTCTGGTCGAAGTAGATGTTTTGTTGATTTTTCAAGTGAAAATAACAAAGTTAACATATTCTGTTCAGAGAACTTAAATATGTCAAATATGCAGATTTTTGTGTTTGATTACTTCTTATTTGCTGAGTTTAACACGGTGTGAAAAGGCATAAAATGTCTCATAACTTTTTTGTTAAATTCATCAGATAAACGGTATTTGTGCATTTGGTGTGGCTGGTAGTCTAGTGACAAGACCATTAAGCATTTCTGTTGGTGTCCAATAGTTAGTAATGCTGTTTTGTGTTTTCCTGATGGTTTGATATCACAGTGTAAAGTATTCTAAGTGTCCTGGGACTTACTCCAGATGCATTTGATGGTTTCCTAATGGGTTCTAAAGGTGGTCTACAGGAAATGAGTTGTCTCTATTGTCAACCATTAATCCAGTTTCTGTTAGAAAAAAAAAACAGTTTTAATCCCACTGTTTTTATTTATTTATTTATTTATTTTTATTTTTTTTATTATGCACTTCTTTAGCAGGGCCAGCAAACCAGAAGGTTTTGTGTTCAAATGCTTGGACTGACTAGGTTTTGCACTTGGACAGGGCACTTATCCCCCACTGCCTCAGGTGATGGTGGCGACACTATGCTTTCCCCAAGACTGGGCGTAGTTTGGTGGCTAAAAGACAAATTTCCTTTCGAGCACCAAGTTTATGAAGTGTGTTCTTTGTAGAGGAAGTTTCAACTTATTTTCACATACCTCAGTAAGACATATAATTTGACCAAGGGGGCCAAAACATTTACATGCAACTGCATATTACTGATCTAGTAGAGTACAGCTATTGTTCATTGCATTACTGAACACACTCTGACCTACAAGTGCTTACAATGGTACAAATACACAAACAAATGAGTTCTTTGAGGAGAACTTAAGACTTTAATTTGCATTTTAATTCTGTACTACTTTTACTACTGTAATCACAAAACATATGTCTTGTTGAAAGAAAAACAGCATTGAAATGTGCAGAAAGTCCCCCATTTTAAAAAAACAAAACAACAGAAAAAAAACTTGACATTTGATTGTTTTTGAGGGAGCACAAGTCTTTTTGGGTCTCCCTAAGGTTCCACTGCTCCTTCATGGTTCCATTATTCAAAGAGTGCTTCTAACTTAAACTGCAAATATGAGCTAATAATACTGTGAATTGCTGTACAATGCTTCTATAATAATCTGTAATTTATATTTTTGTTTTGGTAGAATATTCCTGTAGTACTGTCTTTTATAGTCATCTATAATAGTAAGTACCCCTAAGAATGTATTTGAGCAGGACAATCACCAAAGTGTGTTGGATTCTGGTTCTCCAGGACAAAGGTTGGACTCGCCCGTAATCTAGTTCTCTACGACCAAAAGCATCTAACCGTTATGATCAGCTTAGTGGGTAAAAAGAAATGCTAAGTGTGATGTCTGCTCTGCCATTTAAGAATTGTCTTTGAGCCAAAATGCTTGTGGGCAACTGCCCTGTGTAGTTAGAGCAGGAGTGTCAGACAACTGTCAGATCCTGGAGGGTCACAGCCTTGCAGTGTTTAGTGTTCGTTCTCCTCTAACACCAATTTATTGGTGCCATAGAATGGAAAACGGGATAAACTGCATTAGTAGTGTTCGATATATGGAAGTGACACACAGTGAACCTGAAACGCTGTTGTCTCCTCCTTCAGATGCAAATCCTACATTTACAAAAGTGGGCTGTAAAACGGGCCAATTCCAAAATCCTAAACTGTTATGTAATGGTCTTCACTCAGTAATATGTACGCTCCCCAAATTTACATACACCAGCCCACATTCTAGCTTCTGTGAAGAACCAAACAACAACAGTGGAGCAACAGTAATGAAAATGGCAGACTATGTTCAGAAATGTACCGTTTCAGGCTGTGAGGGGTGTGTTAGCACATTTAATACCCTTCCCAAGCTACCAAACTATCAATGGACATGGTGGATGTTCATCTTTAAATGAGGCTGAAGCTGGATGCTATAGCTTGTATATGTACCAGAGTGTAACTGCAGTGCCATTTAAGGTGGAACGGGAAGTCTCAAGACAAGCTGGCAAACAGGAATCCAACTTCAGCTCTCATGTCTCTAACAGGATCCTGCTTAACTTAAGTTTAACAACTTTAAAGTTGTTAGTTTGCTCTGCACATTTCACTCTGGGCAGTTTCTCAAACCTTGGATGATGCTGAGCAAGCTTCACACAGCATGTGACGCTGAACAGATTAACAGTTCCAACTTAATTAGCATCACAAACACAACAGCAGTCGCAACCTATAAGTAGCTGCCATGCCAGATCATCTTAAATTGAAAGTTTCATAGTCAACTAACAATTGTAATTCACTTTGTGTTGTTGTTGAGATTGAACACAAGAAGTTAGTATAGGTAACGTTAGCTACTACCAAGCTTTGAGTAACTAGCATAGCTAACTAAATACATAGCTTATTTACATGGTACATTTCATTTTCATTTTTCAACATGTTGCATTGTTACATTCTATGTGAGCTATTGTGGTGCCTTGCTATAATCCTGCAAATTAAAGTAGAGCTCATCAGTTTATTAATGAGCCCACCAAAAAAGGGAAAACAGCTTGTTTCATTCTAGGACCAAATCACAAGGTTGTAAATAGGCGTCTAAAACCGCATCTGGGCATTTTTTGCCTCGACGAAAGTCACATACCTTCTGTGTAGACATCAGATAACAATTTAAACTGCTGAATAAATGCATTCTGTGGCACCCTCACACTACAAAGGGCTGATGAGTAAAAACAAGGAAAATGATCTTAGCGTAGGCTTATTGTTAGATGACCTTTGATAGACCACTTATATGAGTCAATGGTTTTAAAGGGTTCACCTTTGAATTTTATTGGTTTAGGTTTTTCTCTTCATTCAACATCGAATTCAGCTCATCTGCTGATTTAACATGGCTAGGGTCATTCTCACCATACCACCTCAATACATGCCCATCAATATTTGTGTGTCATTATGGAGCTAAAAAAAGATTAGTAACATTTAGTATCAAAGATTAGTTGTATCATTTGTCTTTTTTTTTTTTTTTTTTTTTTTTTAATTAGTATTTATTTATTTAATAATAAACCTTAAATACTTAGACAATACAGTTTCTGCGTGTTTTGGGGGGTAAAAAACATTACAGATTTATCTTTAAATCTTACTCTGTTGTGGTAATGAGTATTTGTTACATTAAATTTTAGCTTTAGCATTTTTCATGTATGTAGGAACAATACACTGCAGAGCTACATCTGTAGAGCTGTAGCCCAGAAAGAACCAAGTTTGACACACCTGCCTTGGCTTACTTATTAAAGGTTTGGACCTGGATTTCTGTGCTTTTCTGCTTTGTCACTATATCCTTTGTTAAATATAAATACAAACTTTAATTTAACCATGATCCTCTAGGACCTAATACCTCAATTCAAAAAGGGGGAAAAACACTTCTGAGTTCACAGGAATTATAGTTTTGGCTTGTGGTCAGGGGTCATTTTAGTAATGCCCTTAATGTCCATCTCAGCTGCTGAAGGAATAACTTGGCTATTCTCTTTGCAGATGCCAGGATGGAGTGTTGTGATGTGGAGCCGCGCTACACGATCGAGCAGATTGACCTGCTGCAGCGGCTGAGGCTCTCTGGTTTGAGCAAGCCTCAGATCATCCAAGCGCTGGAGTCTCTAGAGAGACTGGATCCAGACCACCGTGCCACTTGCTGTGACAATCACTCAGCCCCACCCAATGCTCCTACCTCTGGGGCCACAGCTGCCCCCTCTTCATCCTCCTCCTCATCTTCTTCTCTCACCTCAGCTACCACACAGACCCCTGTTCTGGATGCTGCGCTCTCGCCCAGCAACAGCTACGATGCTTCACCTCCACCCTTGTACCCACCCAGCGGAGTTCAGAGGTCGTTCAGTTATGATATGGCAGAAGAGGACTGGGATCTGGAAGAGAAGGTGGAGGAGTACATGAGGTAGAAGGTCATATTGTGTTACCTTTTTATGCTGGTATTTGCTCAAAATGATAGTGAGAGGGACTAATTAATATAACACCAGATAATGGCAGTGAGTGTCCCTTGGAGCAACTGTGTAATTATCAAAGAATAACAGGCCTCTGTTAATTGGGTCGGGTGGACTGGGAGGAACAGTGAGACAGCTGGTTTTGATAGGATGTCTTAAAGCCTCTCAACAGATTTTGAGTTCTGCTGCCTAAACGGAACATTGCCTTTGATAGTACTTGTGTGAAGATATATGTATATTTTTCCTTGTGTAGTGGTCACATGTTACAGTGATCAAGAGTGGGAGGGGTGGATGGGATAGTGATGCAGTAACTGGTAAAATATGCAGACCACTGAAAGGCTCACTACATCTGCTTTTTGTATTTATGGCAGACTCACAAAGTCCTGCTTACACTGTTTTCTAAAAACGTCTATATAATTACATTATTTGATGTCATGGATCATGCTGTATCATCTTGGCCTATCTAGTACTGAAGTGTTGATAATTTAGCCTGACATCATATTTATTAAATTATTATACGGGTATATTGCTGCATCCCTGCTTAGTGGCTTGTGTTCAAGTAAGTATTTAGTTATGTTGTGATCAACACATTGGCCTGTAAATCTTAATGCTGTGGCTAGTGTGTGTTTTAATGATCTGCTCTCATGCATAGCTGTGTGTGGATTTTAGGAGGGACAGTAACCTGGTGAAGGAGGAGATCAAGGCTTTTCTTAATAACAGGAGGATCTCTCAGGCTATTGTTGGGCAAGTCACAGGTACTCAGTCCAGCTCCCATTGGCAAACTCTCCCACAATGATTTGAATATTAGAGAGAATGTTACATATTACTGTTGCTTTGCTTGTAAAGACAGTTACTATATATGAATAATATGCCTTAAACATCAGTTACTGGTTTTAATTAAACTTGGGTGAGCTTAAACTTGGCATATTTTCAGTCTAATTTTGTCCTTACAAGTTTTTGTGATTTGTGTTTCATGTTGTAGGTATTAGTCAAAGCTACATCTCCCAGTGGCTACTGCAGCAGGGTCTGGAGATGAGTGACTCCAAGCGCAGAGCCTTTTACCGCTGGTACCTCTTGGAACGTAACAGCCCAGGTGAGCTCAGCTGGTCTGGCCAGTAAAGTGAAATTTGGAGTTGGGCTTTTGTGCTAGTTAACAGATTTTAGCCTGGGGGTAAAAAGAGGAAAAGTTGCATAGGCTTGTTTATTCATCTAACTTTCTCTTTCTTTCATGCTTACCTTCTACATCCTTTTCATGAAGCCTAAAGGGTTGAGTCAGTGTACATTATGGCGTCTGAAACAGGCCTTAAAAAGAAAAAGTTGATGTAATTATTTTTATATATATATGAAACCAACTTACCATCATTTATGTTATTGATTTAATGGTGGGCTTGGCAAACCCTATAAACTTGCATACAGTTTGGGAAATTAAGAGTCTGTCACCCAGCCAAAACACTCATCTACTTACATTGAAAGATTCAATATAGCAGTGCTTAAAGGGGCTGATAAAGTAGTGCAGAGTTTGGGTGAAGTTCTTTGGTATCCTTACCTCTCCTGCCATTTCTACAGTATTCCAAACTACGCTGTGAACTTTAGTTCTCAGTCATGGTCCTGGGCCTAGAACTTGCTGGTTTTCATGTTGTCTCTGCTCCACCTAACGCTACTAACAGAGCCCTGAGCATGTTGCTTTGTAATCTTCTGCAGTGCTGCAGTGTTGAGCATGTCTGTGCATTATTAATCTCTTGAATTATGGACATTTTAGTACAGTTGAGTAGAATGGACCATTTTTACGAGTTTTAACTGAGCAGTATTTTGGAAGTTGTATACATCTATGATTGACACGTTGGCATTTGGGAGTAAGCCTAGTTAACATACAGTTTTCTGATTGCCTGAACGGCTTAAAGGGTTCAGATGGAGTGAAAACCAGCAAGCTCAGGGCACCAGGAGCAGGACTGACACCCCCTGGAGTAGACAGAGAGAACTACTGATGCACCTACTCCCCTGGTACTCTGCACACCAGTCCCAGCCAGGTAACCACCATGCTGCAGGGAAGCCTCTTCAGCTGTTGTAATTAGAGGGGAATTCCCCAGACTGTTTAAAATTTCTGCATAAGTAAATTATTGTTTAAACAAAGTCATTCAGAGTGGTTTGATATGCACCTTTCTACTTGTTGAGTCAGCAGTGGTGATGGGAGCCAGACATCCAGATTGTCTAATGCCTCTCACTAAAGCCACAATCACACTGCAGGTGAAAGTGAAAAGTGGCCCAACTGTGATTTACTGGCCAAATGTTGTTTGCTTATTTATTTATGTACTAAAGTTTATATTAACTGTGCCAAACAATGAGGTATAAGAATAGACCTGCTCTGTGTGAAGCTGCTTTGACTCTTTTTTTTTTTTTTTTTTTTGGACTACACCACTTCTACATTTATCTGTAAAGTAAACCAGATAGTGAATAGCTGTTTGATTTCCTCTGTTACACAGTGCCATGCCTATTTGTGCACACTGCCCCTGTGTGTCACACTCATCCTCCAACAGTGGACCACTTTTACCTGCAGTGTGAATGTTGCCAGAAAGTGGTTACATCAAACCGCTCTGGAGTTCCAGCATTAAGTCTAGTCCTGGACTATACAGCATTCTGATTGGCAATTCTACATTGAAAGCAAAATAATCCAGGAGTAGGGATTCCTTGGGAATCTGACGGAATGATTTTGTTTGTCTCAACAATAGAATTACGCTGACATTTTGCTGTATAATAGGACACGCATGACCTAGAAGAATATGTTTGTCTGTGGCAATAATGCTGTCATAAAAAAAACATTCGTTTGTGTAATTTTTGAAAAGCAATTGCTAATCTTAGCAATTCACATTCGCATATTCAGAGGTTTTTGCTTGTAGAGTTCAATATCTTGTGTCTGTCTAATGTGCTTGCAGGTGCTACTCTGTCCATGCGCTCCCTGGTCAAAGAGGAACCTGACTGGAGGGTTGCTGGTAGTCCTGGAGACAGGGTGGCTGTAGGGGGGCCTTTCAGACTACGAAGGGGCAGCCGCTTCACCTGGAGGAAAGAATGTCAGTCAATCATGGAGAGGTAAGGAAATTGCAAAGATCTTTCTAAGAAGCCTTTAGGTCAGTGAATAAGGGCCCATTCCCCTTTACTGAGCAGCTTCACTGTGAAACAGTGGTAATTAACGGATAATATCCCAAAATAAATAGATTTGTTCCCATCTGTTTTTGTGAAATAGCTCAAATACTTCTAAGCAATCGTATTGTACTTAGTTTTCATTATTTATAAGTATTGGTGAAAATGCAGCAGTTCGACTTTTTTGCCAAGTGTCTGTGGCATCACCAGGTTCGAGCTCCTCTGAAAAGGAAAGATGGTGGCCAAAGGCCCAAAGCATTGTAAAATAAAAGAAATGAGCTGCAAACGCAGAAAATGCCTCAATCAAAATGGTAACATATGTGCTGCATTTTACAAATACTCTGCGAAATAATAAAATGCACTGAAAATTTGTAGACACTCTTGGAAAACGTTTTCATCAACACCAGTGGTACATTTTACAAACACGCTGTAATACAGAAAACACATACAACTTCAGAAATACTGCGACGTCACAACAGGATTGTTTTTGGGGGACACTCGGAAGAGGATGGAGCCATTCAAACTCTGAAATTCTATGTGGCATAAAGTAAAATTGTTTTTAAAACTTATTTGAACAGGTTACTAATATATCTCTGTCATAATGAGAAATTAGCTGTAGCGTCTTAATTGTAAAATTTTATAAAGCAATACCAGATATGACTGGTAATTACTGTAGTACAGCAATCAATGACACAAGTTTGACACTAGAGGGCCCAATGATACAAGTGTAATATCACATTCTGCAGTAGGCAGTATTCTTGAGTTCTGATGTGCAATACTGTTAATGTAAATAGCCTGAGTGAGTATGTATTATAGCTGATGTTTGCTGTTTTTCCTGGTGAATTTTTTTTTTTTTTTACTCTGGTAAGATGAGGAAGCATCAATTTAGACATGTTCTGTTAAGTTGTATACTATATTGAGGATCACTCAAAAACATTTGTACAAGATGAGATGCTACTGTCGACTGTCTTTTTTTAGTTGCTTCTTGTTGGTCAGTTTCTTTATAGAGAATCAGTATCCTGATGAAGCCAAGAGAGAGGAGATTGCCAATGCCTGCAACTCTGTCATTCAAAAACCTGGTGAGTATTCTTTTCTTGTTCCATGTGCAGACTAGCAGCAAGCTCTACTTGAAGTATCACATCAGTGCTGTCTATGATGTTGCAGCCTGATTCTGAGAATACACCACAAATTAAATGTGCAGTTTGAAACAAAATGACTGGGTTTTGTGAAATTATGTGGTTCCAGGGTGCAAACTTTCCGAGTTTGAGAGAGTTACTGCGCTCAAAGTGTATAACTGGTTTGCCAATCGCAGGAAGGAGATGAAGAGACGTGCTAATATAGGTGAGAGGCTGAGTGAAGGCAATTAATTTTAACATAATTAACATATAACTTAATTTTGTGTATACCTCTGATTGATCAAAACTAGGCCTGGTCTTGTTTTCACCCCATGTCGCTTTCTCAGAGGCTGCAATTCTTGAGAGCCACGGGATAGAAGTGCCAAGCCCCAGCTGCCACTCAAATGGTGAAGAGCTAGAAAACCAGGAGTTTGGGGATCAGGTTGTGAATCAGCGATTCTCTGAGCAGGTAAGAGAATGGCCAACACTACATGATTTGTAGCCTGATTTGCACCTTGTGTCAAACGATTTTCCAGGTCAGGATCTGAATCTGAAGCATATTACGGCACAAATGACCTTGTAAGAATGAAAGCAGATTAATGATTAACCTTCCGATCTAGTTCACAGGTGATTAGAGGCCATTTGATGTATCTGATATTTTTATGACTCAAAACAGCTACGAGTCCTGTAGTGTGAGATGGTCAGCAATGTAACTGACATACTGGCTGTGAGAAAGTAAGGAGAGAGGAGAATAGACAGAGTTGTGTATACATGTGTGACAGATTGCACAAACAGTGGAACACTGGCCTATAAGAGCCTTTATAATGTTTATAATGTTAATTAGGTGTGGACCGAAATCAAGACACTCTCTTGATAATTTCAGGTCAGCTGCCAGTTTGTAGCAAAATGTTTCTCGTGCTCTGTGTGATATCTGCATTTCTCAAGCGCATGTTTATCCTCAGTTTGCGTTTTCGATACACTTCTTGTGTGTGTACATAAGCACTAACAGGTGCTTTGTTGTTACATCTAATGATATCTGAGGAGATTTGGAGTTTTGGGTTTTTTTTTATTGCTAAAACACAAACCTGAGTTATCTTCTTTTTGCCAAGTGGTCCAGTGTGTGAACACACTCATGCAAAGAAATTCTATGAAAGACTGATGTTAAGTGTGAGATGTTCTTCCGTTACATTAGGCTTTTAAAAGTCGTGTAGTGTACGCACAGCTTAATCCGCATCAGTGCTCTGGTAATAGATTTAAATGGACTGTAGCATAAATGCAAACTATTTTCTAATGTGTGCTTAGGAAGAGCTCTCTCAAAGAAAGGACGGTGTGCCAGATGGAGCCACGTTGCCTGCAGTGGAAGTAGTGCCTCTTCCAAGCCCTTCCTCTCAACACGTGGATCAGAAGCTGGATGAATCCAAAAGGGAGGCCACCGATGAGGAGTGAGGATCAGGAAAAGTCAGCATCTTGTTTGAAGTGGTCTGTGCCGCTTAGTGCCATTCTTACAAATGTTTGCGAATGACATCAGAAACAGGCCAGACACCAAATTTTCTGGTGCCTCTAGTGATATGGAGGCAACTGTATGTATCTACAGTAATCACGCTTGTAGTAATGGCAATATTTATCTCTATACACTATATTGTGCATTCCAAGATGGTCTTAATACATCTTTAAAGAGGGAAAGATGGTTATGGTGCAGAATGGTAACTCTCCACTTCATGCTAAAGCCCCCCCATTCTCTTCTTTATTCTCAAGTATTACAATTTAACAAATTGCAGAAACCTTATACAAGAGGAAGCAGTGTGAGAGGAACCTGCAGGACAGGTATTTGGATGTGGTGATGGGGTGCACTAAATTTTTGGAGATTGTATGAATGCAGCCGGTGTTTCAGTCTTCTTAGTCTCATGCAATAGTGGACATCTATACAACCTGAATACCACCACCAACTCAGGTAACACATATTTGGGAAGGGATGAGTGGAAGTGGCCCCATGTTCACTCACCTTCACTTGGGTATTGGGATTTTATGTCTCAAGGCAACATTATCATCTGTGTTTTTATGTCTGTCGTTGTGTTTTTTTTTTGTTTGTTTGTTTCTAGTAAGCAAAGCTAAAAGATTTTCTTTAAATATCATCTATACATAATCGCAGATGATCATGACTTTTCACTCTTTTTATATTAACCACTACTTCAAGCCTTTCTCTACCCAGTCACTTAAGCTATTGTGACCTCTGACTGGTATTTGGGCTCTAAAATGCTTCATTTTTTATCTTGCTTATGGTTTGCTTTAAGCACTACTATTACTTCCATAAGCTAATGCAGTATGTAAAGCTACAAAAAGACATGTATCTATGTCAGATTTAGAATCTTATGCAAAAAGCTGCTTACAGGTGGATGATCCACTGTCTTTTGTCCCTGTCCCTTTGAAGCCAAAGCTATGCCAAGGTAAGCGATCATTAACAGAGAGGAATTTTAATTGGTCAAAGACTAATTCAGTTCTTTCTCTGATAAGTTTAAAGGAACAGGAATGTGCTTAAAGGAAGTGTGCTATGAGTCTGGGAAGGTGTTAAGCCAAGATAATTCAGGCCTCAGCTCTGTATACCTGAACAAGAAGCGGTGTTGCACGCTGTCAGGGCCCATCTCTTTCTGCATTTCCTTGACTTAAATAAAACCAATATACATATATAGTCTTGTGTTTGGATTGATTAACTTCCTACTTGCGTGTACATGCCTTTATGATTTTTTTTTTTTTTTTTTCTCTCCCTGTTTATTACATGCAGTAGTTTTTTTTATTGTTGAGGACGTTTGCCTTAATCACGTTCACAACACCATGGAAAATTAATATATCACTTTTATTTGGATAAAAGGTTATTATATAAGGTGTGACTTTTTTTGTAAAAAAAGAATAAAAATAAAATGACTGCGTTCCCTCGCAAATGTTTTGCATTACGAAGCAACGGTTAGCGTTCGCTTGCAAAAGTGCTTTGCTAACCTCAGAGATGAAGCAGCGCCTTGAATTTACGTTGGTCTTGCATTGAAATATAAAGACCGTCACTTCTCAAAATCAAACATGATTATGTCATTAGTGACCGCAAACTGTAGCTGAGATCGAGTGTCCTCGTACAGTAAAATCTACATTTACAGAGACTGCAGAGAACAATAGCTGAATAAACTGCACAGACTGGGAAAACAGCTTTAACGTTAGCTATGCCTACATTAGAGCTTTGTTTTCAGCAATGTCGTTGGGCACCTGTGGTCCTACATTCGCTTAATGTCTGACAAGCATATATTTTGCGAGGGAACGCATTTTATTTGCGAAGGAATGCAAAACAATTGCGAGGTAACGAAATGTCATTAACTTTTTTTTTTTTTAAACGATGCCTTAGGGGCTCCATAGCAGCAGTTCAGTCATAATTCAGACAAACCGCTGATGCAGTATTTCATTTTAATGCAAGCTGTTAAGTAATTTTTTGCACATTTAGATTTTTGTTGGTTTTTTTTTTTTTTTTTTTGTGTGTATCTGAAGTGATATAATGTCGAGATACTATAGATATGGGGCTCAAGTGATGAACTGGCACTCAGTGTTGATACCGGGGGTCGGCAACACAAATGATAATTAGAGCAATTTTGTCTTTTCATTAAAAAGTAAACCACATTGGGAGCCACAACATTTTATGTCCATTTTACGATCTTGGCTGTAAAAATGTCTCAGTTTGTGCTGCTGTACTAGTAAGGGCTAAAAATGTAATACAAATGAAAACGCAGGCTTACTTTGCCCTGCTTTAAGCTGTAGATCAGTAACTTTTCTTGCATCTCTGTCAGGAAACCTTTCCTCAGAAATGGAGTAGTTTCTTGTAAAATGTCTCTCAATTATCGGCTTTTTACGAGGCTGAAGTCGCTTCTCATTCATTAACTAGCTTCTTGTTCGAATTCTCCCGTTCCACCTTAACTGCTGCGCCATTTAAGGTGGAACGGGAAGATTCGAATGAGCAGCTGACTTCAGATCCACGACTTTTTAGTGTTTGACAGGTTTTCAGTGCAGATTAAACGTATCAGTAAACCAACTGGAGTGATACAAGTTGGTCCGTTTGCCTTTTCGTTAGATAGCTAGGCGACATAGTTGCCGTTGCTATGGTGACCAGTCGTCTGCGAGCCAAGCTTCAGGGTTAAAGGTTGATGAATTTGCAAATATAGTCTAGCGTTTAGGGCCATTTAGGCCCTGTCCCATTTCACCGCTTGCTCCTACCACCAACCCTTAAGCCCTCTGTTTTGTGCGTTCACGTCTAGGGTTAGGGTGTCCCATTTTTGTTTAGATAGAGGGGTAGGGAGGAGCGTTAGGGCTACATGGCCCTCTAGACGGAGATTTTTCAGAGGCTCACTCAATAAGGAAAAAGAAAAACCAGCAGGATGGCTGCGCGAGCGAGCAAAGAAACCCATCAATGTAAGTATTTTCTCTGTGAAATATGATAACCATTGTATTATCTTAGTTTAATGTCGTGTCGTTTTCTTCATAACAAGTCCAAAAAATCTCTAATAGCATGCTAATGTCTCGGTAGCTAGCTAACTTTCCCATTCCACTTTAAATTTCCGGCACTGTTGACGCCTGACGCGCCAGAATGTCACTGCTGCTCAGTTTAAGGTGGAACGGGAAAATTCGAACAAGAAGCTGGTGAATAGCTGACTTCAGCTTCGTTTCACCAACGAATTAGGAGTGGGTGATAATAAATCATTGTCTTGTACTCCCTCTTCGAAAACACATGATGCCGTATATGTAACTAAAGTCCAGCAGCGAGGCCGCTGAATTTTCCCTTCTCTGCTATCACTGAAGACGGACTGGGTCGCCTACAGAGCACCGCATATAGCTGGTAATGAAGCAATGTACTTTTTTTTTTTATTTTTATTTTTTTTTATTTGAGGGTGCCATTTCGTAGGTCAATATTTCAACCAACACAGGGTAAAAAGAAGAAATGGGATTTGGCCTTCGTGTGAAAACTGAAAACCTCACGCGAGGAGCTATGCTGCAGTCTGTAATGTGCGGTTTACAAAAATATTGGTTGTAGTTTGAAAATCAAACCTTACATCAGTGGGTTTCTGTGAGGATGACAGTGGAAAACGATGGGATAAAAGAGAAGTGTGTACTTGCATTAGGCCACTTTACCGCTTTACTCCAGTAACCTCTGTGTGTCCAGACCAGCAGGACGTTACATGTTTGCATTTACAAATGAATCTTTGCTTCATCGAATGAAGCTATGCTGGTGCTTTGCATCAGCAATACTTTGTGTCCTTTTTTCTGCCCCGTGAGAAACTGCAACTATCCTGGACTCACCTCTATTTATGGAAAAGGCTGCTTTTTAAAGTTCACACCCATATTTGAGTAAAAATACTGATAATACTGAACTGTAAAAGAATGACCACATCAACCAATGATCAATCGGCTGACACTACTTGACCAATATTAAATAATGCTTTTAATTCGTTATTAGAAGTTCAATAAAGTCAAAATTATTGCACCACATTTATGTACGTTTTAAGTCAAGTCACTGATTTTCTTTTAAAGTGCACTTCTTTCACAAATCTGTGTGGATTTTTATTTTGTGTAGCTGTCCTATTTTGCACAAAAACTACTGCATGTGACAAAGGTTATCTAAACACTATCTACATTAGCTGCTCAACTTTAGTGCACACCATCAGCACATTCAATTATATTCAGTTAAATTCAAATTCATTTGTATAGCACTTCTTACAACTGCTGTTGTCACAAAGCAGTTTTACAGATATCCAGGGTCCTTCATGTTACTTCATCCTGTGTAAGATTTCTGAAAATTTTCATGTTTATTTTCAACATTTCTGAACATTTTTAATCTTAATCATTGTAGACAAAAGCATATTGCCATAGCAGGCATGAAACGTGTTTATGGTCCATTTATGTCTTACCTATCGTGACTTGATGCACTAAAGAAACATTAGATGTTTACTTTGACATTTTCACAAAGCTAATGCCAGGTATTGTAGTAAACGAGCCACAGTTGCAGAAAAAGATGACATTTTTAAATTAGTTTTCAGCTTTGGACAGGTACAAAACAACATATTTTAAGGTGCAGATTCACTTTTAAATGGCAAACACATAATCTGTAATACATGCTCTGTGGTGGTCCTGTGAGGGTCCTGATCATTGAAGAAGAAGTAAAATGGGGCTAACCAAGTATGCAGAGAAACAGATGGACTACAGTCTGCAATTGTAGAACAACAAAGTGGAATTGTAGGACTATAGTATGGTAAGTGGAGAAGTTTAAATGGGCAAAGAAAGTAGATACAGGGAAGTGTACTTAATAAAGTGGATGGTCTTTGTATATTTACACTTATAGTGACATTTACTTGAAAATAAAAACCATTGCAAAACAGAACTGTATAACAATTGAATGGGAACAATGAAGTAACAGAAATGCAGTACTTTATCTAGCAAAGGAATAAAATGAGTTACTGTAATTGCATACTCAACCTAATCTGACCACATAATTACAGTCACATCATACATAATATTGTCTCTTGCGCATACGTGTATGAATAACAACTTATTAAGTAAGTTTTGGGCCTGTAATGGACCACCTATGGTGAACAAAATAACTCTAGAACGCTGCTGTTCACCCTGATGACCCACAACTGCTTTGCCAGGTCAACTACCAACCACATCGTGAAGTTCGCAGATGACACAACAGTAGTGGACCTAATCCAAGATGACAGTGACCTAGACTACAGAGAGAAGGTGAACCATCTGGTTGACTGGTGCGAAACCAACAACCTGGTCTTGAATGTCGAGAAAACCAAAGAGATCATGCTCGACTTCAGGAGGAGCCAACCCAACCACACACCACTCCTCATCAAGGACACAGCAGTGGAGATCGTCAACAGAACCAAGTTCCTGGGGGTACAGATAAGACACTTTGACCTGGTCCACTCACACTGAAGCTCTGGTCAGAAGAGCTCAGCAGCGCATGCACTTCTTGAGACGGATGAAAGGAACACACCTCCCCCCTCCAATTCTAACCACCTTCTAGAGAGGCACTATAGAGAGCATACTGGCCAGTTGCTTCTCTGTCTGGGCAGGAGCCTGCAGCACCTTTGACTGGAAGTCCCTGCAGAGGGTGGTAAGCAGAGAGAATTATTGGGACTTAATTTTCTCCCATACAGGACATTGCAACAAGTCGCTGTCTGACCAGAGCTCAGAACATAAATAGAGACCCCTCCCACCCCCACCATGCACTGTTCTTGCTGCTGGCCTCTGGAAGGAGGTTCGAAGCAGAACAGTCAGTTTCAAAAACAGCTTCTTCCCACATGCCATAAGACTGCTGAACTCTAAAAAAAAAAAAAAAAGCTCCTCCATTTCTTTTTTAATTACTCCATACCTGGGAGCTATACTGTCTTGGGTATATACTTATTTAAAATGTATTTATCTGTTGATATACGTATGTTTACATATGCACTACACTGCACTTTGCACTACATTGTATTGCTTGATTTTTAAATTTTTTTCTCCCTAATCTACTCTACTGAGCCAATGCAGCGTAATTTCGTTCTAATGTGCACTGTACGGTATAAATTTGAATGACAAAGTCTGTCTAAGAATCAGAATCAGACTTGCACCTTAGATACTCGAGGCTCAACTCAAATCATTATAACCATTATAATTTTTAGGCTCTGATTGTTTAGCGGTATAGTATTTATTATTGAGTAAATTTATAGGCAGTTTATTTTCATGTAAGCATTTGCTAATTGAGCCACAGAAACACAGTTTTGTTAACGGCTGAGACTGAGAATTTTAGAAATTGTGATCACTGAATGCAAGTTGTATTCAAACAAGAAAAAGAAACTTCATGATTTGGTCCAAAGAGTGTGTTGTTGGACATATTCTGTGAAGAGTTTTAAAAAAACAGGGCCCAGTGCTGAAAATGCTTATTAGCAGTTATAAAACTGTTTTCATTGGTTTTGACATTCACTACAACAGTTTTGTAACAGTGTATGTAAGAACTGCCAAATCGCACTTAAGACATACACTATTATGTTAATGGTTGAGACCGAGTGAGAAGTGAATTGAAATGTTAAATTGTGGTCACTGAATGCATTTTGTATTCAGACATGAAGTGTGGTGTGCTAACTGTGTGAACAGTTTTGAAAAAAGGATAACTTCGTATTGAAAATGCTTGTTAGCAATTGTAAAAAAAAAAAAAAAAAAAAAGGAAATAATTTAAACTTGAATATCACAATATATTTTGGTTTCCTGGCCATAGATGAGGATCAGGTGAACTTTTTTACTCTTGAAAGTGCCAGAGTTACAGCTACCTGCTACTATAGCATGCTTTTCACTGCAGCAAGGCCACACTAAAGCAAGGTGGAGCTCTGAAGCATGGTGGTATTTATTTGCAGTTCCATGCACTGAAATTAAACTGAAAGATATTTCAGGGAACTCTGGGTGGATAAAGCAGAAGCAAAAGACCATTTTCTCAACAGACGTTTTCCAGTATTCTCTCCCTAATGCTTGCTTTCTCTCACCAGTAACGGGGAAAAAATAGGGTACTTTTGTACTTCTTAAAGGCACATGGACCCCAAAGATATTCCCTCAAACAATATTTTACAATTGTTGACAATATTTTGATTGTCAGTTCTGTTTTTGTTTACTGCTACTTAAAACAAGTTGATTCTACCAATGACTGGATTAGAGTTATCTACCCAGACATAAAGCCAACATTTATGTTTACAAACGTTCTAATTTGGTATGTAAATACAGTGTTTTAGGATTGCAACCTTTTGTTTTAAATGGTTAATGACTGCACACTCTCCATCCTATTCTAGAAATATCATCTGAAGTGAACTTTATTATGATAGTTAAGGCATTATGTGCCACAGTTAAGCTAATTATTTACACTAATGAGATTCTCCATTATTTCCCTGTTTTCTTTAACCTAAAGACCCCTGGGCAGTTTATTCTGTTATTCTATATTAGCAGCAGGGCACAACAACCTACTCGTGACACAGTAATATACATAATAATAATATCTTCACCTGAAAAGTCCATTTTCTCCCCTTTCTTGGCTTAAAACGGGTGCAGTGTCCAGCACAGTTTGGGGATGTACCTGCTGGAATACACCTGATTACACTTATCTGTTAATTGCCAGGTTAAGTGGGTGTGTTTGAGTAGGAAAACCTCAAAACTGTGCTGGACACCAGCCCTCCAGGACCAGAGTTGTGGACCCCTGGCTTAAAATCTCATCTAATATGTCCAGCTACATCACTCTATTAATCTTATTAATAGCCAGTGTCCCAGTACTGTTTCCAGAGAAGCAGCCCCATATGATGATGCTCCCACCTTCGCATCTTTCTGTGGTTGTGTGGTTATGGTGGATGTTCTATTTTTGTTTTGTCTGATGAGAACATATTGTTTCAAAAGGGTTCTGATTTGTGTAAAAGGTGTACCTTTTCGTAACTACGTTTAATTGGTCAATGTAATTAACTTCAGGAATAAATATATTTGGTGTATTAAACTATTTAAACAGTAGATGTCCGTGTGCTGTATCCTCTGAATAGTTTATGCACCAGGCAGTTAGACACTGATCAGTCCATCTAGAGTGCTAGAGCATGACTGCAGGAAAAGAAAATCTATCAAAAAACCTATCAAAACCACTGTGCCTGATACACTTGTATTGTGTCAGTGTCACTGCTGCAAAGAATAATCCACCACCCAAATAATATCAGCCCAAATCTGGTGTTGGTAACTTGATAAACAGGGAAGAAGAATGGCTGATAAACTACAGTAACAGTTGGGCTACAGTGAATAATTGAAGAGTTCATTTGCAAAAACATCTCCATTTTAATGAATTTTCACAAATCATGTTTTTACTGTTCATTCTAGATAATATCAACCAAACTGCCATTGGGTTGTTTTGTTTAAGTAAAAATAACTCCACACACACACACACACATTTTCTAAGGCACTTCTCCCTCAGGGTCACGTGAAAAATAACTCCATAATATACAAAATTGAACTTTTCGAACTTTTGATATTTATGTTTTGTTTGATTGAAAAAAGCAGTGGTCATTTCATGTTTCACAGTAAAACAAAGCCATGCAGTGGATACAAGTTCTTTTTAAGTGCAATATTTAACATTCTTTAACATGACATAATTGCAACAAAACCAACCCATTAATGGTCATCACTAACCATCTATTAGATCAGACCTTGGATAATCCTAAGGCTGAATTTCAAGTGCCTCACTGCTCCCTCTATAGTGCACTATGTGAGTTATCTTTGGCTTTTACGCCCAACTATTGCTGTTTATGTCCAGCATTAAACTGTGCACACATGGTGGAATCTAAAGTGGATCTTTGGTAGACACATTATGCTCTATTTAGATGCAGTAGTCATTATTTTAAGACCTACATTCTGCAGTTTGTAGAGAGAAGGGAGCCATTTGAGATTCCGCCTGACCTGAATACTGTGCGCTGGCTGAACGTTTTCAGATGTAAATGTAAACTTTTAATGCCTTGTCAATGGACAATAACAGCTTTTGTGACAAAAGGTACTTTGGGTGCTGTGTGTTAAGGAGATCATTTTTAAAATGTTGCCGTTTTATCATTTTTTCTTAGATTAGGCCTTACAAAGAACAAAAAGCAACTGTATCGTAAGCCTAGCTGATGGCCAAAGAATGTTGGTACAAAGTACAAACTGTGTAACTTATTAAACTAAACCACCTAAATGTGGGTGGCTTTTTGCCTTTTTGAAGATTGTTTGTTTATTTGTCAGACATATTGAAAAATTTGTACAGCTTGTAGCTCTAGAAAGAGAAAAATAATAGGTTTAGAGCTCAGTAGGAGAACACGTGGTGACTTTGGTCAGATGCTGCCCTGGCTAATGCTTTCCAAAATCAGATTCTTTATTTTATGTGAAATTATTTGTCAAATCATGAGGCTCGTAGTTTATTGCACACCTCAAAGGTCCCGTGCAGTCCCTTTATTTAGATGTGATGCCTGTTAACATCTTTCTTTGTTTGGTTTTTGATATGTTACATAGTTCTTTCTGTGTTTGTTTGATTTTCTTTTCAGCTCCTCCACTCCTTTTCTTAAAAAAATTACATTGTGTGAAAACATCATGATGATGGAACCCACAGAAATGCTCCAAATTAGTTTTGAATAAAATCTCTTTACATTAACTTACATTGAAGGTAGTGTTTTTGCCTTCTCCTGTAAGGTTACCATTATGGAGATACCAGTTTTTCTTTGGACAGTAACGATATATACTTATTTCTGTAGCCACTCTAAATTCTGTTTCCAACTAAAAGTTGTTTCGTTCTTGGATTGTTTCACTTGTTTTGATTAAACTTGCTTACATGTTTGGTGACCTGTCGAGACTGACTCTGCACGTCCACATTAAAACACTCTCTCACTTGCATCCTGCCTTACTTTGTTTATTACAGAGGAATGATAATAAAGAACACGACTTGATACAATTAAGTCAGTTCTACTCCATGCTGTCCTGAAATCCTGGAAAGCAACTGATGTAGAACATTTAGGAATATATTCTATATGTAACTCTAAGCATAAAGTGTTGCCAAATGTGACATGTTATAATGTACAGAGGTCTCAGTTTTAGATTGTTTGCCTCTTGTGTTTGCTTTGCCACACAACAAGCAAATGGACCACCCTGACTTCTAGTCCAATTCATGCTGCGAGTTTTCTGTAGTTACTTGTTTACTTTCTGCTGGGAAATCAACATTGCATCATCTGAATCACTCAAAGCTAGCATCACTGATGTTACTCATGAGACTGTGAATGTGCTGTGGTGACCTGTCCAGTGTGTTTCCTGTCTTCCACCCAATGACTGCTGGGATAGGCTCCAGCTCCACCTTTCCCCTGTGACCCAGGAAGACTTGTAAGAAGGCTGAGAGAGAGAAAGAGAGAGTGAGAGAGTGAGTGTTGATTGGTTATGTGGGAAAAATGACTTGATGTCACATCTGTGACTTGTTTTAGTTCATTTTAAAATGTAACTCCTTGATTTCCTTACACATTTATGAATAAATGAATGATTCTGTTGACATTGCACCGTTACTGTTAATATCAAAGGGACAACTAACCATTAATGACGTGTGCCATTTAACACATAATGGCCAGAGCTGCAGTGCTGAAGTGCCTAAACTGTGTTCAGTAATTCTGAGGGTTTGTTCTGGTCAGAAGAACATTGTGTGGCTCTTGGAGGACGTCCTCTTATGTCTCCCAGCTGTTTCTATTGAAAGGTGAAGTTTTGGAGTTTACTCTGGTTTTCAGGCATCAACTGTCAGCAGTTGCTGAATCTCATCTTGGGTTTGTGTGAAGCGTCTGATCATTCATTCGGTAATAACCTCAGACATTTGTAAAATGCAAATGTTGCTTTATTTATTCAGCATTTCCCACTGTCGTTGTCCTTTGGTCAAAGGTTTGTTGTTTTTTGTTGTCTTTTTTACTGTCATCGTTATTTTTGTTTGTCATTGTCCTTTTTCAATGTCTTTGTTCTTTTTTCACTGCAGTTGTCAAATTCAAATCTTTTTTTCAAATTCAAATCTAAGTTGAAAAATTCAAACACAAATTTGAAAATGCAAACTCAGTTGTGCATAACTGCATTTCCAATGTGAGTGTGCATTATTAATTATAATCAAATTCAAATGCAGAATATATATTTGCATTTGCATTTCAGTGAATGGCTGGAGAAAGTTCATGTGATAAAGCAAAGTGCTTCTGATGTTTTATTTTCATTCTGACGTTAAAAAAAAAATTTCCTTCGGGATCAAAGTATCTATCTATCTCTATCTATCTATCTAAAAAAAAGAAAAACAATTGTCTATGCAACTGCAGTCCTGTTTACAATCGTGTTTTAACTGTCGGTAAGGCTTCATGTCAATCAAATGCTGTGAGCAGGACATTGAGAGGAACTTTGTAATGGTGGGTTGTGTGTAAAGAGGCAGCGATGCGTGTAAACGTTGGTGGTTCTGGTGCAACCAGATCACTGCTTAATAGAATACAGATCTAGCAGCAGTAAACACTGAGTGTCTTCAGAACACTCGCTGACCAGGCTGAGGATCATTCTGTCCAAAGGGGTTTTTGTGTGGAAGTGATTCTTGATTGACTAGGAGAACTCGTGGCTGCACAAGCACTAATGTTACTGACATGGTGAAAGATGTTCTGAACTGTGCTTTCTTTGTCAAAATGTTCTACCATAGACAAACCTGAAGTAGCTTCTTATTTGGATTTTCCCGTTCCACCTTAAATGTCCTCCATATAAATGGGGCAGCAATTACACTCCTAATGCAATGAACTGACCAAGAGAGACTTTATCAAAGAGCCCTCAAGGTGAGAAAATGTGGTATAAAATCCTCTTATACATTCTCCTTCTGTAAAGAAATGTAAAGTGGAATGGGAAAATTGGAATAGGAATCTGACACTCATCTACCATACCGCATATTAAAAGGTAGCACTATATATAAAACTATCAGTAAGATATTTTCGGGCAGATGCTTGCAGGACTGAAGGATGGCCAGTGGTGGACATTGTTATTAAGGAGGTGTGGGTCCAGTGTGGGTTAGCTTTGACTACTTATAATGGAAGTGTTAAAGAAGTGAAAGCGCAAAATTAATCCACTGGTCCTCCAACAGTCCTTAGAGCCTCTACCCGGGGACTGGTCACAGTGTCATTAACATCGGTGCTGGTACAGCTCCAGAACCACTAGAATTCAAAATTTTTCGTCATGTCTTTTTGAGACACGCCATTTGAAAAAGACCCTCCCTACATCCCACCCACAGCCTTTCATCAGAGACGGTAAAAATATACGTGCCAACAAGACTGCGTTTTCATTTTGGCAGAGCTGAAGTGCCACGATGAGGAAAAGCAAATGGACAATTGTTTTACCTATTTTAAATGTGTCAGTCAGACCATTAAGGCAATGAAATGTCAAAAGCACATTACTTATCCACATCAGTATTTTCCAGCCATTATATACAGAAATGCAAAAAAAAACAGCCATTAGGGGTGTACTTTGTGTACTTCTGGTGCCGGTCCCAAGCCCGGATAAATGGTGAGGGTTGCATCAGGAAGGGCATCCGGCGTAAAACTTGTGCCAAAACTATCATGCGGATCACAAATATGATTGCCGTACCGGATCGGTCGAGGCCCGGGTTAACAACGACCGCCTCCGGTGCTATTGACCAGCAGGGTGCCGGTGGAAATTGGACTACTGTAGGTCGAAGACCATCAAAGAGGAGAGGAGGAAGGCGGGTTAGAAGGCAGCGAGAGAGAAGGAAAGGCAGGAGTATGGAGGTTAGAGTAGGGACTCTGAACATAGGGACAATGACTAGTAAAGGCAGAGAGCTTGCAGACATGATGGAGAGAAGGAAGGTAGATATTCTGTGTGTCCAGGAGACCAGATGGAAAGGAAGCAGGGCCAGGACACATTGGAGGTGGATTCAAACTGTTCTATCATGGTGTAGAGAGGAAAAGAAATGGAGTAGGGATAATCCTAAAGGAACAGCTTGTGACAATGCAAAAAAGAGGTGAGGAAGAGGGTGCAGGCAGGATGGAGTGGGTGGAGATGGATGTCAGGGCTGATGTGTGACAGAAGGATAGCAGCAAGAGTGAAAGGGAAGGTTTTACAAGACAGTAGTACGTCCTGCTATGATGTATGGTTTGGAGACTGTGGCTCTGTCTAAAAGACAGGAGGCTGAGCTGGAGGTGGCGGAGATGAAGATGCTGAGATTTTTGTTGGGAGTGACAGGGCTGGACAAGATTAGAAATGAGCAGATCAGAGGGACAGTGAAGGTGGAGCAGTTTGGAGATAAAGCCAGAGAGGCCAGGTTGAGATGGTTTGGACATGTGTTGAGGAGGAATAGTGGATATATTGGGCAAAGAATGTTGGAGATGGAGCTGCCGGGCAGAAGGAGAAGAGGTAGACCTCAGAGAAGGTTTATGGATGTAGTGAAGGTGGACATGGAGATGGTTGGTGTGAAAGTAGAGGAGGCAATGGATAGGGCAAGATGGAGGCAGATGATCCGCTGTGGCGACCCCTAAAGGGAGCAGCCGAAAGAAGAAGAAGAAGATATACAGAAATGCAAATACAAAAAAAATGCATTTGAATTTGTATTATGTCAAGTGTAAATATTAAGGTTTGAGCGATTATCAGCCAAACCTATATTCAGAGCTGATATTCATCATTTTTCTGATTATTGGATTATTTATACAGTTTTTATTCTGAATCTGGGTTTTTTTGTTTACCTCCATATACTGAAAAGGCAAGCTCTGCTCCTAATGTGTGCCTTTTATATATCATTGCTGTCGGAAGAAAACCTTGTATCTCCATTTTTGTCATTTTTCGGCTTTTGACATTATGTGTGAATTTCATGATGACTGGACCATTGACTTACATTAAAAGTAAAGCAGTTTTTTCCTTCTCCTGTAAAGTTACCATTTTGGAGATAAGAGGTTTTCTTCTGACAGCAGCGATATATTTTATATATATATATATATATATATATATATATATATATATATATATATATATATACAGTGGGTTGCAAAAGTATTCATACCCCTTGAACTTTTCCATATTTTGTCACATTACAACCACAAACATAAATATATTTCACTGGAATTTAATGTGAAAGACCAACACAAAGTGGTATACAATTGTGAAGTGGAAAGAAAATTATACATGAATCAAAACATTTTTTACAAATAAAAAACTAATAAGTGCGACGTGCAAAAGTATTCAGCCCCCTTTTCCCTGAGTGCAACCGATTGCATTCAGAAGTTGCCTGATGACTGCTAATGACTCAAAAGGGTCCACCTGTGTGTAATCTAATCTCAGTACAAATACAGCTGCTCCGTGACGGCCTCAGATGTTGGTTAAGAGAATATTGGGGAGCAAACAGCATCATGAAGTCCAAAGAACACACCAGACAGGTTAGGAATATGGTTTTGGAGAAGTTTAAAGCAGGCTTAGGTTATAAAAAGATTTCCCAAGCTTTGAACATCTCACGGAGCACTGTTCAATCCATCATCCGGAAATGGAAAGAGTATGGCACCACAGTAAACCTGCCAAGACAAGGCCGTCCACCTAAACTTACAGGCCGAACAAGGAGATCACTGATCAGAGAGGCAGCCAAGAGGCCCATGGTGACTCTGGATGAAATGCAGAGAGCCACAGCTCAGGTGGGGGAAACTGTCCACAGGACAACAATTAGTCGTGCACTACACAAATGTGGTCTTTATGGAAGAGTGGCAAGGAGAAAGCCATTGTTAAAAGAAAACCATAAGAAGTCCCGTTTGCAGTTTGCCAGAAGCCATGTTGAGGACACAGCAAACATGTGGAAGAAGGTGCTTTGGTCAGACGAGACCAAAATAGAACTTTTTGGCCACAATGCAAAACGCTATGCGTGGCGGAGAAATAACACTGCACATCACTCTGAAAACACCATCCCCACTGTCAAATATGGTGGTGGCAGCATCATGCTCTGGGGGTGCTTCTCTTCAGCAGGGACCGGGAAGTTGGTCAAAGTTCATGGGAAGATGGATGGAGCCAAATACAGGGCAATCTTGGAAGAAAACCTGTTGGAGTCAGCAAAAGATTTGAGACTGGGGCGGAGGTTCACCTTCCAGCAGGACAACGACCCTAAACATAAAGCCAGAGCTACAATGGAGTGGTTTAAAAAAAAGAATATTCATGTGTTAGAATGGCCCAGTCAGAGTCCAGACCTAAACCCAATTGAGAATTTGTGGCAAGATCTCAAAACTGCTGTTCACAAACGCTCTCCATCCAATCTGACTGAGCTTGAGCTGTTTTGCAAGGAGGAATGGGCAAGAATTTCAGTCACTAGATGTGCAAAGCTGGTGGAGACATACCCTAAAAGACTTGCAGCTGTAATTGCAGCAAAAGGTGGCTCCACAAAGTATTGACTCAGGGGGGCTGAATACTTTTGCACGTCGCACTTATTAGTTTTTTATTTGTAAAAAATGTTTTGATTCATGTATAATTTTCTTTCCACTTCACAATTGTATACCACTTTGTGTTGGTCTTTCACATTAAATTCCAGTGAAATATATTTATGTTTGTGGTTGTAATGTGACAAAATATGGAAAAGTTCAAGGGGTATGAATACTTTTGCAACCCACTGTATATTAGGTACACCTTGCTAGTAAAAGGTTGAGCCCCCTTTTGCCTTCAGAACTGCCTTAATTCTTTGTGGCATGCTTTCAACAAGGGGTTGGAAACATTCCTCAGAGATTTTGATCCATGTTGGCATGATGGCATCACACAGTTGCTGCAGATTTGTCGGATGCACATCTATGATGCGAATCTCTCGTTCCACCACATCCCAAAGGTGCTCTATTGGATTGAGATCTGGTGACTGTGGAGGCCATTGGAGTACAGTGAACTCATTGTCTTGCTCAAGAAACCAGTTTGAGATGATATGAGCTTTGTGACATGGTGCATTATCCTGCTGGAAGTAGCCATCAGAAGATGGGTACACTGTGGTCATAAAGGGATGAACATGGTCAGCAACAATACTCAGATAGGCTGCGGCATTTAAACAATGTTCACTTGGTAGTAAGGGGCCCAATGTGTGCGAAGAAAATATCCCCCACACCATTACACCACCACCACCAGCCTGAACTGTTGATACAACGCAGGATGGATCCATGCTTTCATGTTGTTTGTGGCAAATTCTGACCCCACCATCTGAATGTCGCAGCTGAAATCAAGACTTGTCAGACCAGGCAACAATTTTCCAATGTTCTATTGTCCAATTTTGGGGAGCCAGTGTGAATTGTAGTCTCAGTTTTCTGTTCTTAGCTGACCGGAGTGGCACCAGGTGTGATCTTCTGCTGCTGTAACCCATCTTCTTCAAGGCTTCTGCATATTCCCCTCTAACTATTGGTTAAGTTTTCAGTTTCTGTTCCTCTGTACTCAGTTACTAGATATGCCTAATCTACCTGGATGCTTCCATTTATCTTACCCTGAGATAGGCCACGTCTGAATTTCAGACGCCCTTGAACGATGTTCATTTTATCAACAAAGGGAAAGTATCCACAAACCATCCTGAACAATAGGACACCAAGTAACCAAACTGTCACAGGATCAGCGTGATACCTGCGCCCCAGAAGAAACTCAGGAGGGCAGTACAGGAATGTGCCTGAGAACATAACAAAGGAAAGAAACCAACAGAGGTGAGCACAATAATCCATTTTACAGCTTGTGCTAAAACACACAATTCGTCTTTCAGGATGATGTTTTTAGATGTGAAAAACCTCATGGGACTGTTTGGTAACTCACTCACTCTCTCAATTTTACCAGGCTAATGATTCTCAATAATGGGGAGCTATTAGCATTTATATTTACCTTTAAATTGAGTGTACCCCATTCTCTTGATTTTATCACCACACCCAAAGTCAATCAGCTTGACCTCTGAGGTATCTGTATTGATCAGAAGGTTTGCCAGTTTAAAGTCCCAGCGCAGGACACCTTGCAGGCTGCACTGGCTTGCTGCCTCCACAACCTGGAGCAGGCAAGACAAAAGCAAGGTCAAAAGGCAGGCAGAGGGTCTAAGCACGAATGTGGTAAAAAGAGGTCAGGCAAATATTGAAGATCAGATCTGCTAAAATGAAAACAAACTTAGAAAAACAAATGACTCAGTAAATTAATCAATAAATACAAATAATGAAATAAAGTCTATATTGCTTAATTTGATTATAATTATACACATTTCCTCAATTTATTTCTGTATTACTGATTATTTTTTAAATGAATGGCTTGTGATGATGATAGGTTAAACTAACACATCACCAGGACTGCACTTCACCTTTCTTCAATGAATACTATGGTGACTTTTATTATGACAAGCGCTTAATTGTATTAATTAAAATTTCTACTTACTTGAGATCCAGGCAAGGTGGGAGCCAGGTCACTGGTACCTGTAAAGGTTAAATATAGCTAGCTTAGCAATCATTTCTAAGATAATTGTGCACATGTGTGTGTGTATATGAAGAAAATGGCCATCTTATGTAAGTATATAGGTGATTGATGTGTGTGTTGTTTGTTCTGTTTTCACCCCTGGACTGTGAATAATGATATGACCCAGAGTTAATGTGGGTGGGGCTACCAGGTTAAAAGGGAAGAGGACAATGGTGGAGAAGTATGTCTGGAGAAGGTCTGTGCGGCTTCGCAGCCTCAGACCCAATGCAACAGAATCGCTGTAGCGCTGTGTCAGGCAAATGGCTGAAGGATGCTGACTGTGGAGTCTTTATTCCCTCAATTTTTCTCTCGTGAGTGTAAATACTCTTGTGTTCAAAATAAACTCAGAGCACTGTGGAATTGAGTTGTGACATCCAAGTGTGTTGAATGGGGAGCCCATAGACCACGCTTACCACATGCCTATGTTCATTTTAATATTTTTTTTTGTATCTATAATTTAACAATTATTTGCTATATTTATTGATTCATTAACTCATTTATTTCCGTATATCTGATATTTCTGTATCTGATAACGATCATTCAATAGGAATTTTAAGACACCAGAACATCATTGATTGACAGCCCCTTTATTGGAATAAGAACAGGTATATAGATACACAGATATAAATAAGTAGGGAAATGAATAAATATAGAAATGAATAGTTATAGTAATAAATTAATAAAGAAAAAAATTAAAGAAGCAAATAAAATCAGTGAGGAGGGGAACTTACCAAATAGACATAATAAGCAAATGCACACATTAATGTATGCAAGGTTTTATTTATTGGTATATTAATTTCTATGTATATTTATTTATTTTTAGGTTTTTATATTATTCAATTCTTATACATACATTAATTTACTGGGTCATTTATTTCTAATTGTATTATTATTATTATTATTATTATTATTATTATTATTATTATTTTCATTTTGGCTTCATCTGGTCCTTCATAGGCAAAAAGACATAAACAACAAAGCAAACACAAACAAGCAGATCAATACAGACAAAAGGCTCAAAAGGCTCTAGACACCCAGGCTTTATACAAATACTAATGACACACATGACAGACATCAGTAATCAGGAAAAGCTGAACGTGGATAGGTGTACTGTGTAGAGTCTGGAGTCAGGTGACCTCCCAGAATATTCTGGGAGTGAGTAGTGAGTAGTAGCAAAACCACTGATTTATTAATACGTGTCTTCCAAGCGGTGTGTTTAGGGAATCATGGTAATGTGGGTGCTACTGCCACTGCTGCTGCTGGCTGCTGTTCCAGAGTCCCTCGGTGTAGGTACGTTCTAAGTTGGTGCACTGTAAAACATGGAACAGGTCAGAAGTTCATTTGAAATGTTCTTGAGGTTTGAATGATGAGAAATGTTGTTTTTGGTTGCTTAAACCAGATTGTCAACCCTGGTCCTGTAGTGTCTCCTGCTCTGCACGTTTTTATGTCTTCCTGTTCTTAAACACCCAGTTCAGCTCAAAAAGGACTTGTTAATTATTTGCTTAGCTGGAGCAGGGAAAAGACAGAGCAGAGAGATGTGCAGGGCAGGGGGTGCTCCATGACCAGGGTTAGGAAACACTCATCAAAACTAAAATTTTGCTTTGCAGTGGTTCACTCAAAGTAGTGAAAGAAACTTGTTAAACTGTTTGCCAAATGAAGACTTTTTAAGTTAAACTGACAAACCCTTTTTTACCTTAAGCTTTGACTTGCTTGTTTGACTAGGTTTGTTTGTTTGTTTTGTATGTTGATCCCATCATTGAACTTTGGATCCATGTGGTCCATATCATCATTGACCCAGTGTCTCAGGTCTTTTTTTCTACATTTGAGCACAGCAGTTTTCCTTCACAGTTTAAAAATGTCATGATGAATGGACCAATAGAAATGCGGTTCTTGGAATAAAATCTCTTTATCTCATAATCTCTAAAATCTCTATATTAACTTACTTTAAAAGTTAAGACCATTTTGCCATCTCCTGTAAAGCTGCCATTTTGGAGATTTATTCGTTTGATTGTTTTTGTAATACCTTGTAGAATTTAAGCATAGTTTTCACAGTGTTTAAAATGACTTCCTGTGAACATGCTTACCCAGTAATAAATGACCCAAAAATAAGAAAAAGCTTCTTAGTAAATAATACTCATCCAGTGCTAACATTTAACCTGCATCCAAACAGTAAAAAATGTATATATATTTCTAAATATTATATACACACCTACCAAACACAAAATAATTTAATAATAGTTTTAATAGTTTTGAGACTTTAAATATTTACAAAGCTTGATATAATCTATTGAAATCCAAGGGGTTAAATGGGATAGTAATAAGATAAATGTGTACAAAATCATTTGTAGGGTACTTTCTGTTGTGAGGTGTCTATCCCAAACCCCAACCCCTAAATTTCAACTTGTGAAAATAATACTAATATATACATATATATATATACACGTGTGTGTGTGTGTGTGTGTTTATTTTAGCCTAACCTATTTCAGACACACATTTGTGCCCCAACATCTGAAAATCAGTGTGTAATATTTATAACTGCCACTACAATTTATGTGAGCAACTGTTTAAAGCCAATTGTAAGTTGTGTACTGGCTAGTGTTTGAGTTATAACAGTTGTCCTTGTTGAATTAGTCAGTGCTGTAACATTTGTTAAGTTATAAAGAGACTCAAAACTAAATTATCTTAGTCTAAAGTCCAAGTCAGTCAAAAGTCTGAAATGTGTTTTGAACTCAGACTTTGACCCAATAGGGTAGAAGGATCCATAACCCATTTTAAACTGGGTTTATAATTTTATGCCCTGAAGAATTCAAATGAAAAAAAGCAGTATTTGATATTTAGTTTGACTTGTCTTGCATAATTCTTTCATAGCTCAGAGATTCCCTTGTGTCAGCTATGTTTACTTTACAATGCATTATCCATAGACTTTAGACTTGACTTTGCCTGTGTCTGATTTCTTTTTCTCGAAAAGAAAAAAAAAAGCCTGCAGCTTTCACAGTAGATGCTCATGTTGGGGAGAAATATTAGAACATGGTTGCTGGTTGTACAAGACTCCTTCTGTAAAAATAGATCACATCACAAAAACAACCAAAAAATGTAAATGCATAATACTCCTAAGATCTTATATCTTTGTTCAATAACATAAACTTCAACATTGCGCTCCACATGTTATGCACACACTCGTATGCCTTCATTTTTACTGTGTTAAATTTTTGTGAATGTGAAAGTGATCTATACTGCTGGCTTTTTTCAGTCCAAAAACTGCTGGAGAATGCTGACTTCCCTGGAGATGATGTCCTGCATATCTACTCTCCAGATGTTCACCACTGTCAGCTAGCCTGCACACAACACCAATCCTGCCTCTTCTTCACCTTTCTAAGACCTGACTGGGACAAAGACGACAGGTTTAACTTTGTTAAAATACTCTGAAACTTCAGTACTAGTGATTCACAGCAGAGTGAGCATTCTAAAATATGGTGCTTAGACTATTTTGGTTTATTTGGAGATAATAAGACTGGAGCTTGTTTGGTTTCTGCAAAACTATGACGTACTGGATGGTTCTAAGAAAAATCAGTGTAACTAGTGTAACACTTTTACATTATGTAGAGGTTCACTGACCTCTTTTCCGAAAGATTTTTAAATGATTTAAAAGTGGCTTCACCTCTAAGAAATTTTTAGGGTTATTTTATTTTAAGTGTACTGTAGCTGTTTCTTGGTTTCAGTGTGATAAAATTGGCATATGTTATGCAAAAGTCAATAAAGAGCATGTTAAATTGAAACTTTTAAAGGAAATTCTACTGCTTCCTGAAGTACACAGACTCCGGAGTTCCATCCCAGGTTTCAGAACGGAATGGAGCAACTTCAGGCTTCTCCATGTCCAAACCAAGTGAGCCCAAGATTGTTGTTGAACAGTTTTGAACTGGATGGCATCTTCAGTATTTAAGTACTGTAGAAAATGAGCAAATAAAAATTTCCTATCAAATATTTTCTTTCTGCCCATCAGGTGTCTGTCTTTCATCCATATATCAGGATGTAGATTTCCCAGGATCAGACTACCGTAAATTGCCCTCATCTAGCTATGATGAATGCCAGAAGGTGTGTACCAGAGATCCAGGCTGCAGATTATTTTCTTTCACAACAGGCAGCTTCCCATTTGCAGCAGACAGGTAAGACAAATGACATAGAAGTTAATTACACAACCCAATTAATGTGTGGGTGACCACACTAGCAAACTAGAAAAGAGCATTTCCAAATGAAGAATTCTTAAACATGTTGTAGCCATTGCAGCTCAGCACAAACACCAGCAGTGAGTTAGCAGCCAGCAAGCGCTGAAGTAGTCAGCAAACTTGGGGCTGTTGTGTCTTTGCTTTGAGAAATGAGTGACACTTTACTCTTTTTACCAATCTTTTGAGTTTTCAGATTAACAAATGCTGTGGCAAATTTAGAAAGTTTTTCATAGGTGTCCTCTGTGTAGTTACAGTTGCTAGGCCATGAAAGACCATTTGGATGAACCACTCTGCTGCAGCGGCACCCTGAGGCAAACCAGTGCTACATCTCTAGTTATTTAAGGGGTACCACTTTAAAATAAGACTACCTTTGTCTGATGTATCATATTTACAGGGTGTATGGAGGTTTGTTTTTTTAATGGTTATTAATTAGCTCATACACACATTAAAAATCATCAATAAGCCATTGCAACCCACAAATTAAAATGGAAACAGTGATGTTGTTTGCCTATTAGAAAATTGTAGTAAGGTTCTCGAGGCCATACGTGGGCAGAAAGCTTACTCTGGTTGGCTGCAGTCTCACACTACAGTTCTGAGAAGTTTCTGATCTTTCTGCAGGAAGACCTGCTTTCTAAAATACAGCTGGTCTGTTCCGATACCACCAAGCATCACAACCCAAATGGGTCTTGTATCAGGGTTTTCACAGTCATTGCCAAAGGCTAAGGGAACTATCAAAGAAGGTAACTTTTTTTAATCATAGAATTTTCCTCAATAACCATCTATTGATAATTTCATCTGACACTTTATGACTTTCCCTTTGCTTCCTTCACTTCTAAAGAATGTAAGGAGGAGATTCTTGTCAACACAGAGTTCCCTGGCAATGACTTTGAGCAGGTTCCTGCTGCATCACCTCAACACTGCCAGATTCTGTGTTCCATACATCCCCGATGCACCCACTTCTCATTTTCTCAAAGTAAAAGTTGGTGAGAACTATCTGCAAAGAGAAGGGGTGTCTAATGCACACAGATAAACAAATTACAGAAGAAATTAGAAGTTAGTTTTAAAAAATGTGTGAAGAAGCATACTGAGTTCCAGTGCAAAAAGACAAGGAACTTTGAAAGAAGGTTCAGTATTGGGGCAGAGATGGCAAGAGGTTCAGTTACTGAGACTGCTCAACTGTTTTAGTAAGTACAGTGACTAAAGTGGGATCTGCATTTATATCTAGAGGGTTGTAAATTCTGTAAATGATCAGTGCTTGTGATGCCTATCTGTTAGTGCGACGTGAAAGGAAAAACAGAAGAGCAACTATACCTCAGGTGATTGAGAACATCAATGCAGCATGTGTTCAAACTGTGTCTGCAAGAACAGTCTATCCTCAACTACATATAGAGGGATATTATAGCAGGATTTTAGTGCATAAACATACCAACTGAGGGAATATCTTTTGGAAGAATAATGTGGCATCCCCCAGCAGCACAGTTCCAAGGACTTGCAGAATCTATACCAGGGCACATTTAATTTATTCTGCAAGCCTGTGGTAGCCCAGTATTTTACTAAGACACTTTATGTTGGCTATTCCTTTATTTGAATACATGCCTGTATTTTCACACATTCCAATGTTTGAGCTGTTGTAAATAATTTCTCTTACAGGCACCATATGAGCTGCTTCCTGAAGTATAAGCCAGATGTAAGCAAGGATGAGTCAGTTAAGAAGGAAGAGGTTTATTCAGGATTCCCAACACGCAACTGCAAGCCCTCAAATGGTTTGATTTTCCTTCACAAGATCTTATAATTAAACAATTTGTGGATTGTCTGATTTCCAACTAATATTATAATATGTCTCTAAAAGTGTGGGGAAGCCGCTTTGAGGACATTGACTTCCTTGGTGCCGATAACGGTCATGTTTTTGTGGATAATGCTGATCTCTGTGAAGATTCCTGCACTGCAGACCGACAGTGTCAGTTTTACACCTATGTCTTACCGTCTTATCCTAACCTTACCCCCGAGCTCAGGTAAATCTCTAATACACTACTCGATTGTCACAAGATGACATAAAATCTGAAAATTAAATATTGAGTATTCTTTATACTGAAGATTTGTTTGTGCTTATTTGTGGACAGAAATGTATTTTTCATTTGTGCTTTTTCAGGAATAAGTGTCACCTAAAGCAGGTCATGACTCTGCCCAGGCCTGCTAAAGTGATCTCTGCAAAAGGTGTGATATCTGGTTTCTCTCTGAAGAGCTGTAAAGATGATTCTTCAGAAGGTAATGGTTTGTTGCTTTAAGTCGTGGAAAATGTAGCTAGTAAAATATTTTAGTGTGATTTTAGTATGATAGTGTGATTCTGATGGGGAACAAAACACCAAATCACTGAGAAACACTAATTAAAGAGGAAGACAGTTTGGAGGAATTGAGTGTTGCTATGAAATTTTGGGATTTCAAATTCTACTGCTGCTTATGGGCATACTGACATGCTGCACAACACCTGAATTATGCCAGTGGCATTTATTCTGTGGTACCAGCACAGATCCTGTTCTCTCAAAAAAAAAGATTGGACTCTGACAAATTGGTAGCCAACTATGACACATGGGAACTGCACCCAGAGAATTTTTTTTTTCTTTTCCCTAAAACAAATCATAAATACCAAAAAGCAAGAAGTGCATTTTTATTAAATAAGATTTTATTGAATTATAACAAAATATTTCTAAAATTCTAGGTAGCATTACATTCAAATAATTTCCACTATTTTATTTAGTCAATCATAATATTTTTGTTATTAATAAAAGCAGGAAAATTTAAGAGAAGGGCTGAGGCCTTGGGATGACAGCCACATTTATATGTAAATGTCATCACGAATGGACCAAAAGAAATGGCAGAAAGCAACTTGGAAAAAAAGTCTGGTTCCACTGTCTTACATTAAAAGTAAAGTACATTTTTTCCTTTTCCTAAAGATATCAATTTGGAGATATGAGTTTTTTTTCGAGACAACAGTGATATACAACAAATGTAAATAATATGAAACCAAAAAGGCTTGAAGAGAACATGCAATAAAGGAATACCACCACCTGGTGTCCAGCCTCCCCACCTGCAATACTCAGCTACTATGACAAATAAAAAAATAAAGAATATAATGAAGAAAATAATGTCAGTCAAAACAAGTACTAAAATAGGAGGACAAAAATGATCACATACAAACATAGACATACTATTTAATACAAGTTTTTGCAATGCAACAGAACAGTCACTAGATCAGCTCCCAACATTGTCAGTATAGAATAGCAATAAACCTAACTGACAGTTGTTACCTTGTGCTAGTATTGTGCATCTACAGGCATGTGACTTGGAGTCTGTCTCCCAAGATAGGATTTAGTTTAAACTCAGTTTGATCTAATAATGGATTTTCTCTTTCATCACTTTTGATAGCACCTTATTTGGAGTGGTCCTTTGTAGATGATTAATAAACTCTTAACAGATTATCAGTAACAAATCAACAACATATCAGTGCAGTTGCAGTAGTGAAGCATCTGAACATATTGAGGTAAATATCTTGTAAATGTTCTGTTGATACATTACTTACATTAAGTAGATGTGTTGTTATACAAAACCTAACTTTACTCAACCTTACCCAACACCTAACATTAACCCTAACCCTAATCCTAACCATAAGCTTAACTTCAACCCAAAACCTAACCCTGGCCCTAATCCTAACCCTAACTTTTGCTTCAACCCAAAAACTACTTATAACTCTCATATGTTTTTGACATGTTGCTGAGAGTCTGTTGAGTATTTGTTTAATCTACAACCCCAATTCCAATGAAGTTATTATTATTTGTTTTTATTTATTATTATTTATTTATTATTTATAATTATTATTATTTATTATTTATTTATCCGTTTGAACATTAAATATCTTGTCTTTGTAGTGTATTCAATTGAATATAGGTTGAAAAGGATTCGGAAATCAACGTATTCTGTTTTCATTTATGTTTTACACAATGTCCATTGGAATTGGGGTTGTATAAGGACCGCTGACTTTTTACCCGGCGATATCCCCATAATGGCTCCTGCTGCAACCCAGCAAAAATCAGAAATTAGTTGTCATAAACGAGTTAACCATAGTGTTTTTGTTAGGTTTTGATAAGCTGAAGCATAGTTGGGAACCCTGACTAGGTTTCACATACTGCACATTCAAAAAAACAAGAACTGACCCAAACAGGACTCAACGAAACTTGAGGGTTTGAGTTCTAGTTTTTTTTCCCTTTTGATTTACAGATAACTGAAACAGTCATACTGAGCGCTCTAAAAGGCATAGGTGTGTCACAATCACAAAATTTTACATGGCAATGAATTGTCATACAAATAATCATAATTAACAATTTATTTATTTCACTATTAAGTAGTTATTTTGTTATTAATCTTGCTTGCTAGCTTGTCAGCTTAGCTTAGATGTTTACAACATGAAATAAAAAAAATGTAAAATATATACTGCGCTGCTCTGTACTCAAACATTACACAGACTCAGGACGTGTAGAGTCAAGCAAACGTGCAATTTAGTGAGGTTGACCTTTTTTTGAGAAAAAAACTGCTCTCTGATGTTACTTAACAAAGAAAGTTTGAAATTTTGTAAATTTAAGACAAGCGAGAGTACAAAAACTAGGACAATTCTGATGAGTTCAGCCTAAAGAGGGTGCCAAACCCATCTGAAAAGGCAATGAGAAACTACACAGACTGGCTGGAGATAGAAGGGGAACATAGCCTAACGTACTTCAGAATAATGGCTTCAAGGAAGATGGTGCTAATTGACTTTTCTAAATTGTCTAGAGCATTTACAGTACAGATCTGCAATATCAGATGGATGATGAGGGGCATGCAGAGTAACATAGCTATATAACATGACATAGATTAACATAAAACAGATTTTAACCCACATGGGCATCTATAAGAAAATATAAACAAATGTATCAGTGGACTGTAGTATGTTGGGCACAATAAGGTGGAAACGTCTACCTGGATAAGGCGTTGGCCTCTGATCAAGTGGGAGATCAAAGCATTTAATGTTCCTTTTCTGGTTGCTTGCAAAAAACTATGGGTTATTTATCTTGTATTTTTACCCGAAGTGACAAATGGGTGGCAGGGAGTGTCAGCAAGGTGGCAATGTAAATGTGTAAGGGGGGCAGGGGGATTGAAGGTCTTCTGCCCATCTATGTATCTAACATTTTAGATGTAAGATACAAAATGTTTGTTTTTTGAGGTTTTTTGTTTGTTTGTTTTTGCTAACCTGACTGCACTGATTTTGAAGTTGCTCTATATGATTGTTGTGGTTGTTTTTTTTTTTGTTTGTTTGTTTTTTTTCCTCCCTCCAAGAACTGAGGGTGGATGTGGACTTCCCTGGAGATGATGTCCTGCAGATCTACTCTCCAGATGTTTACCACTGTCAGCTAGCCTGCACAGAGCACCATTCCTGCCTCTTCTTCACCTTTCTACGACCTGATTGGGATAAAGACAAAAGGTTTTATTCCATTAATGTACCCTGAGGTTTAAGGTGTAGAAGGTTGTGCATCTGTGTATCTTTTACTGCAGAGTGAGCACACTAACTAAATTATGCTTGGACTGTTTTGGTCTTGTTGGTAAAGACAACTGAAAAAATCCAGTACAGTAAATGTTTATTGGTTCAAATATGTGCAAAATTATAAAGAAAGATGTTTCATTTGGAACTTAAAGGAAATTCTATTGCTACCTGAAGCACACCACCTCAGGAAACCCATCGCGAGTCACAGAACTCAAAGGAGTAACATCAGGCTTCGCATTGTCCCATCAGGAGTACAAAATATGTGAGGCCAAGATTTTGTTTGTTTCATGGATAATGAGCCACTAATACTATGAATACAGTGTATATATATATATATATAGTCTTTTTGATCAGCGTAGCACCAAAATAATGCAGATATTCAATATTATAATGTAAATGAGTTCTTAATACTAAAGTAAAAATGTCTGCTCCTTGTAACATAAAGTAATCAAAACTCCCTAACATCATTTTTTTTTTTTCATGTTTCTTTTCCCAAATCAGTCTCCTGCCTGCCATCCATATATCATGACGTAGATTTCCCACAGTCAGACTACCGTAACTTGCCTTCGTCCAGCTATGAAGAATGCCAGGAGGCGTGTACCAGTGATCCAGACTGCAGATTCTTTTCTTTCGCAACAGAGACGTTCTCAGCAGTAGAATACAGGTAAGAGGAAATGGTGGTAAAACACTGTTCTGCTAGCTTTCTACACTGAATGATGGTTTGAGTAGCTAAAGTTTCTGATCTCTCTGCAGGAAAATGTGCTTTCTAAAATACAGCTGGTCTGTCCCAGTACCGCCAGTGATCACAACAAAAAGGGGTCTCGTGTCAGGGTTTTCACAATCTCTAAAAAAGGCTAAGGAAACCTCCAGAGAAGGTGATCTTCTAAGCATACAATAGTAACACTTTCTCTCATTTGTTTTCTATTTTTACTATATCATTTTACTTTTCACTTTTTCTGTTTCCTTCATTTGTACAGAATGTAAGGAGGACATTCTTGCCAATTCTGATTTTCCTGGCAATGACTTTGAGCAGGTTCCTGCTGGGTCACCTCAACACTGCCAAATTCTATGTTCAATACATCCCCGCTGCACCCACTTTTCATTTTCTCAAAGTAGAACCTGGTGGGTGCTGTCTGCAAAGAAGGGTTTAATAAACGTGACTTTGCTTGTTCATTTCCACATATTCTAATGTTTCAGACATTGTAAAACTGATTCTCTTACAGGTACCAGATGAGCTGCTTCCTGAAGCATAAACAATACTTTAACAAGGATGAGTCAGTTAGGAAAGAAGGAATTTATTCTGGATTGCGAATACGCAACTGCAAGCCTTTAACCGGTTTGATTTTTCTTTTACAAGCATGCTTAAGTCTTATGATTAAAGAATTTGTGCATTGTCTGATTTCCAACTAATTTAGTAAAATGTCTCTAAAAGTGTGGGGTAGACGCTTTGAGGACGTTGACTTCTATGGTGCTGATAGCAGTCAAGCTTTTGTGGATAATGCTGATATCTGTGAAGATAAATGCACAGCAGACCCGCGCTGTCAGTTCTACACCTATGTCCTACCATCTTATCCTGACCTTACACCAGAGCTCAGGTAAGTCTTTAATTAACTGCAATATCAATCAATCAATCAACCTTTATTTAATCTTGGAAGAACATTGAGGGTGACCCTCATTTACAATGTTGCTGAGTAACATACGTTTGGAAGTTTGGAATATTGGAGGATAAGTTTGTTAAAAACATTGGGCTGCATTTTTGAGTTTACTTTTGTGTTGTTTCAGGAATAAGTGTCACCTGAAGCGGGTTATGACTCTGCCCAGGCCTGCTAAAGTGGTGTCTGTGCGTGATGTGGTATCTGGTTTCTCTCTGAGGAGCTGTAGAGACTAAGTAAAGAAGGAGTCAAGAGCTCAGATATGACAGAATCTTCTGGATCTTTTTTTCAAATTCAAATGCAAATTTGAAAATGCTAATTAAATGGTGCATTTACAGTTTCTTATGCATTTCCTATGTGTGTGTGCATTATTTAAGACTTACTTCAAATGCAACATGTGTATTTGCATTTGCATTTTTGTGTACATTGGCTGGGGAATATTAATATGGAAAAGCAAAGTACCAGAGTCCTTTTGACATTATATTTTCATTGTCTTAATATTCTGAGTTTGACATTTTAAAAATGGGATAACAGTCGCGCATTTGAAATCGCATTTCATCATCATCCTGCTCCAGCTCTACCTAAATTAAAATGCGTTTGCGACTTGTTTGCAATTGCATTTACACGGTCAGTGAGGCACTCCTGTCAGCCAAATGCTGTGGGTGGGGCTTCCAGAAGGACTTTTAAGTGTGAGATGTGTTTTAAGAGGAAGTGAGGACAAAGTGTAAACTTTGGTGGTACTGGAACGTTAGCAACCACTCACCAACCTCTCACCATGTGACAATGGGGCCATGGTTGAGCGTCAGCTGCAGGACAGAGAGGCAGTTCAGGTCAAGGGAGCTCGAGTTCTGGAAGTCCAGTGTCCAGCACAGTTTGGAGGTTTCCCTAATCACACACATCCAATAAACCTGGCAATGTAATCAGGTGTGTTTCAGCAGGTAAATCCCTAAACTGTGCTGGACAGCATCCCAGGACTGGAGTTGTGTCTACAGCAAAAGAAGAAAAGGGCTCAAGAACTTCTCTCTCTTTTGTGACTTCATGAGTTTAAAATTAAGTTTCCGTTGGCCATTTTTGTCCAAAAAATATAATTACTTGCAAATAGTAATTATTTCGTGCTGATTACTGTTGCTGCGGTGATTTAAACAAAACAAGCCTCATATTCTGAATTTAAAAAAAAAAAGAAAAAGGTTCCTACTAGAAAATAATGTAATTTGTAGTTATTGAATAATTTTTATTCATTATTATAATTAGGAGATAATTATTAGTAGTTACCGAATAACTGATGTTAGTTATCACATATTTTATAGTAGACACTAAACAATTAAGGTAGATACTGAATAATTTAAAGTAGTTACTGAAAAACTGATATTAGTTATAGTTACTAGTTAGAATATTTTACATAAAATATTACATAAGCTTATTTGTAACAACACATATATAAGTTTCATACAGAGCCCAGTGTTGAAGACATATAAATAGCAAGAAATAGCATTTCTGAAACACAGGAGATGTTTAGCTTTTCGGATGGGTCTGTTATCTCAATGATGATAACATTATTATAAATTTTGCAGACTGACCAAAGTACTGGACAGTGAAACTGCTGTTGAAATCACTGAAAACAATGTTATCCTCAATGTCGTATAATATCATCCTCTGTCGCTCTTAAATGAACACAAGATTCTACTTTTTACAGAACAGACACAAATCGTGAAGGATTGGTTTTGAGTCTATTATTCTAATCATAATTTACTAAACTGAGTCTAATGTCCAGATTACTGGACATTAAGATTTATCTCATCATTTGTGTATGTAAAAATAAATATCTGCTATTTTAATTTTTACCTTCACAAGAGGAACCATCTGGAAGGATATAGTTACAAAAACATTCATGAAATAAATACAAGATAATTGTCACGGTTGGCTCCTCCCAGTCCTGTCCATGTGCTCATGTTTTGGTCTTGTAACTCCGCCCCTGATTGTTATCACCTGTCCCTCATTGTTACGTGTATTTAAGCCCTGTGTTTGCCCTTTGCGTTTGCCAGTCTTTGTATCTGTATCTTTGTACCTTTGTATCGTGTCTTTGTACCTGGTCTTCGTTTGTGTTAATTCTTGAGATGTCTTACCCTAAGTCTGTACGTGTCGGCTCACTGACCCTGGAATGTTCTGACTACGACCCTGGATTTGCCCCTAATAAATCTCGCTTATCTCAGCGTGTGCGTCCGCCTCCTCGCTCCTCGTTACAGAAAGACTGGCCCCCACAGGACGCAGCAGGTAAGCGAGACTCCGGCATGTGGTTGTTCCGTTGGGACGAAACTCCGGCTGTTTCAAAGCAGCCCGAGTTCGCAGTGTCCCAACGCCACCAAGCCGGAGACAGCAAATCCCCTGGCGCTGAGGGAACACGAGCGTCTCGTCGGTCCCGCAAGAAAGCGGAGGACCTTCCCGCCTTGTGTCCGGGCGACGAGAGCTCAGGTAAGCGCCTTGGGTCTGCCCGTCTTGAGCGCCACTGCAGGGAGGAGCGACCTGCAGTGCAAGACGGTGTCAGACAGAAGGAGCATTCAGATGACCCGTTTTTTGGTACTCGGCTCGTTCGCAAGCGTCACTGCGAGCTGCCAATCGCTCGAGTGAGCTTTGGGAACGGCCGAGTGGGTCCAGTATCTGTGTTCCTCCAGGTTGGAGCAGAGGTCCCCAGCCCGAAAGCCCGATCCCGTGGCCGCACCCCGCGGCACTTCTGATCCCGTGGCCGCACCCCGCGGCACTTCTGATCCCGTGGCCGCACCCCGCGGCACGCCTGCGCCTCCGGACCCGCCGCCAGTCGCCGCGGACGTCGCAGCAGGCCCCGCGCCTGCCTCCGCGGACGTCGCAGCAGGCCCCGCGCCTGCCTCCGCGGACGTCGCAGCAGGCCCCGCGCCTGCCTCCGTGGACGTTACATCCCCTTTGTTCCCTCCCATCCCGCCCTCGTCAGTGTCTGTTCCCTGTGGTCCTTCTGTGCCTCCTGTGTCTGTTTCCGTTCCTTTGTTTCTGCCTTGTTCAGTCCCTGGTTTTGTCCTGTTCCCTACTGTTGTGTCTGTCTCGGTTCCCGTTCCTGTTGTGGTTCCCGTTCCTGTGTCCCCTTTTGTTTCTGTTCCTGTTTCTGTTTCCGTGCCCGTTTTCGTTCCTGTGTCTGTCCTGGTGCCTGTTCCCCTGTCTTTTGCGTGGTCTGTTGTTCGTTCTTGTTTTCCTCGTCCTGTGTCTCCGGTCGTCTCTCGTTCGGCGTCGTTTTGTGTTGTGCCTCCTCGTCCTCCCTCCGTTTTTTTGTCCTCGTTCTGTTTCGTCTGTTCCTGTGTCTGGTGTGTCTCCGTCTGTGTCTGTTCCTGTGCCTTGTGGTTCTGTTCCTGTGCCTTGTGGTTCTGCCCCTGTGCCCGTTTCTGCCTCTGCTCTGGCTTCGGTGTCTGTGCCTGTTTAGTTTAGTTTTGTCTTTCTCTGGGTTTCGCTTTTTTGTTGGGTTGGTTTGTTTTGTTCTGTGTGGCACGCCCGGTGTGCGTGCCTTTGGGGGGGGGTTCTGTCACGGTTGGCTCCTCCCAGTCCTGTCCATGTGCTCATGTTTTGGTCTTGTAACTCCGCCCCTGATTGTTATCACCTGTCCCTCATTGTTACGTGTATTTAAGCCCTGTGTTTGCCCTTTGCGTTTGCCAGTCTTTGTATCTGTATCTTTGTACCTTTTGTATCGTGTCTTTGTACCTGGTCTTCGTTTGTGTTAATTCTTGAGATGTCTTACCCTAAGTCTGTACGTGTCGGCTCACTGACCCTGGAATGTTCTGACTACGACCCTGGATTTGCCCCTAATAAATCTCGCTTATCTCAGCGTGTGCGTCCGCCTCCTCGCTCCGCGTTACAATAATTCAGAAGCTGAACATCGATCTATCAAGCTGCTATGTTTTTTGTTTAGGCCATGATTTAAAAAAATAAGGAGGACTCACTAAATTATTCTTATCATATACTGAATAGTTTATAGTAATTTCTGATTAATTAATACTGAATAATGTATAGTAGATAATGTATCTATAGTAGAGAATAATTGTTAGTGATTTTAACAGTAGTTACAGAATGACTGTTAGAAATCACTCAACAGTTTACTGAGTAACCGTGAGGAGTTACTGAATGATTTATTGTAGTTTGTAATATTTGATAGTTTCTGAATACTGTATAATACTCACACACACTCATTGTCTAAACCACTTATCCTTCTGGGTTGTGGGGGTTGCTGGAGCCTATTGAAGAATTTGAGGTAGTCTCTGAATAATTGATAGTAGTTACTGAAAAACTGACAATCATTATTGAGAAGCTACTGTTTTGTATAATTTTATAGAATTCTTCTCTGTACCTGGTCTGAGACTACAGGTGAAATTGACCGTTCTTTACTAGCTACATGCTTTGTGGCATTCTTGTTATGGTTTGTCTGGCATTCTTGCTCACTCCATCACTCACTCAGCCTCAAGCTCCCTCAGGGCCGGCCCCTCCCCGTGGGAAAGCCTGGCTCATGTGACTGTGGCGGCCCAAGCTGGAAGCTGCGGTGGCAGCGCTGGCTCTGCTGCTGCCAAAAGAATGGCAGTCTAGAGGAGCTTCACACATACACAAACACACACATGCACACGTCACTCACACGAGAGTCAGCCTAAACACTCAGCAACATAAACACACAAACACACACTTTCCAACCCACATCCAGCATGCCACTCATCCTCCCCCATGCTGCTCTGTGGACCCACACTTCAGTCCTCACAGACACTGAGTCCCACCACAGCCTGGAACACACACACACACACACACATGCCCCTTTTGAAATATAAACTTGGGAGAAAAACACAGGCAAACAAACAACAACCCCACAACCAAAAGCCTTCATTCTTTCATGCATTCAAAGGCATCACTTCAAATCTCCGTAATGTGGCACTCTTTGATGTTCTGCCAAACATTTTAATGGCTCTTTTGAGGGTAAAATGTAGTGGTGGTGTTTGTTATACAGTAATCACAGTCAACACCACACATTGTGCATCACTTACTTCCTTTCCAGAAAAACATAGGCCGCAATCTAAAGTCTTTGAATGCATGTAGAACACAGTCTACAAGTCAACAAGTGATGTGTCCATAATTATAGTGGCTCTCTAATGTGCCGTCTGTCTTGTTAATGACACATACCACATGCCTGTCTTGTTTTTTCATGGTTTCTCTGTTGACATGCTAAAACGAAAATAAAATAACTCCACAATGATCTGTCCTCCTCTGTACAGTCGCCTTTAACTGAGATTCACAAGTAAAAATGCCCCAGTATTGCGTCTATCCATTTGACTTAATCACAGCTGGAACTGCTTGTGCGGAAATAAAGAATTCACATCACTCTCATTAGTAGACCCACACTGTGATGAAATTCAGACTTTGCGTTGAACTTTTTCTCTTTTCCAATGTTTTCAAAGTTTTGCTGATGCTTAAATAATGTTTTTGTAAATAAAATTAGAAAATGAAATTGTCATATTTTATATTCACTGAAAATGAGTAAATTGTGATATCATGAAATTTCATCATGAAAGGTTTTGTTCTGGCAGCAGTTATTCAGTTTATATTCATATCATTTATTTATATATATATGATGTGTGCTCTCTGTAGAGGATGTGTTGGATGTGTTAACTTATTTTCATCTAATTTAATCTGACATGTCCAAACATTTACTTATGCCTATATACAGAACTGTGTAAAAGTCTTAACCACTATTTATCTGGGCAGTAAGTGTGTACACCATCTAACATCAGACTAAATACTAACATAAATTAACATTGTAAAAAGCAGTAAGAATTTTTGTTACTCAAAGTAGTTGATATCTTATCAGTTGGTTAGGAAAGCATGTATTGTCCCAAATACCATTCTTTATGCCCCAAGCCATCATATAGTTTTGTTAAATTCCATCAGCAGCACATCTGTATTGATTATGTAAACCTACAAATACGCCTGGGCTTCCACAAGATGAGGCTTGGGAATGATTAAGCAGACACTTTGACATACTGTGGTGCTTGAAAGTTTGTGAACCCTTTAGAATTTTCTATATTTCTGCATAAATATTTACCTAAAACCTCATCAGATTTTCACACCAGTCCTGATAGTAGATAAAGAACCAAATTAAACAAATGACACCAAAATATTAGATATTAGATTTGGTGGTTTATATGTTGAGGAAAAAGATCCAATATTACATATTTGTGAGTGGCAAAAGCATGTAACCCCTTTACTTTCAGTATCTGGTGTGATCCCCTTGTGCAGTAATAACTGCAGCTAAACATTGTAGTAACAGTTGATTAATCCTAAACATTGGCTTGGTGGAATTTTACAAAACAGCTTCAACTCTGTCATGTTAGTGGGTTTCCTCCGATGAACTGCTTGCTTCCTGTCCTTCCATACTTTCTCTAGGATTAAGGTCAGGACTTTGACTTGGCCAGTCCAATAAATTAACATTATTCTTTTTTAACCATCCTGTGGTAGAACGACTTGTGTGCTTTGGGTTGTTATCTTGCTGCATGACCCATGTGAGTTTCAGCTCACGGACAGATGTCCTGATATTTTCCTTTAGAATTTGCTGGCATAATTCAGAGTTCATTGTTCCATCAGTAGAATGGCAAACTGTGCTGGCCCAGATGCAGCAAAACAGGCCCAAACCACGATACTACCACCACTGTGTTTCACAGATGGGATAAGGTTTTTATGCTGGAATGCAGCATTTTTCTTTGTTCAAACATACCGCTTCTCATTTAAACCCAAAATATCTATTTTGGCCTCATTTGTCCACAAAACATTATTTCAGTAGCCTTCTGGCTTGTCCATGTGATCTTTAGTAAACTGCAGATGGGCAGCAATGTTCTTTTTGGAGAGCAGCTGCTCTCTCTTTGCAACACTGCCATGCACACCATTGTTGTTTCAGGATTCTTCTGATGGTGGACTCGTGAACATGGCCACTGTGAGTCAGGCCTTTAGTTGCTTAGCTCCTTTGTGATGTCACAGACTATTAGACGCTTTGCTCTCGGTGTGATTTTTGTTTGCTGACCACACCTGGAGAGCACAACAATAGTCTTGAATTTCTTCCATTTGTACATGGTCTGTCTGACTGTGGATTGTTGGAGTGATGAGATGGCTTTGTAACCTTTTCCAACCCAAAGAGCATCAACAACTCTTCTGCCAAGGTCCTTAGAAATCTCCTTTGTTTGTGCCATGATACACTTCCATAAACATGCGTTGTGAAGATCCGACTGTGATAGATCCCTGTTCCTCAAATAAAACAGGCTGGCCACTCACACCTGATTGCCATCCCACTGATTGAAAACACCTGACTCTAATTTCACTTTCAAATTATCTGCTACTCCTAAAGACTTGCAGACTTTTGTCACAGATATACAATATTATAATATAATTTTCCTCCCTGCAGTTTAATTTGTTTCTCTGTATCTGCTACTAGAGCTTGTGTATAGTATATATATTGTAATTATTTCAGTAATATTTATATTTATATTTATTTATATTTATGTATGTATATACACTATTACAAAATTTCAGTAAAATTTTGTAATAGTGTATATACATACACAGCATATATACTGAAATTAAGTATATAATTTATGTTTAAGTTCCAAGAGGTGTAATTCTAAGAGACAGTGAGGATTCACCCAAATTACAGTGTCCAGACTGAGAGTGGTAGGCAGAAGCAATGAAAGGGCACATGATGCCCTGTTTCCTCTCAGTGGTGCAGGAGCTCAGCCAGCACCCACTACGTTTTTCCTTTGCGGCCTGCTCCGCCCTGCACCATTCCCATCACCCTGTCTGCAGACAACACTGGAGAAAACACTAAGTGGCACCCTGCTCATATTGCACCCAGAGGAGTCGTCCAGATAATTGGCCTTCTGTCTGTTCTCAGTGGTCACATTCATTATCTCCAGGGCCTTTCCCATGGTTCTTCAAGGTCACGCAGCACAATTACTCTAAAACAGCAAATGCAGTTGCTGGTTTGCAGACAGCAAGCAGTAGCAGCTAATGCTGCAGACACACTGAACTGCTGCTTTGCCTCACGTTACGTAAGTTTGTGTGATAAAGAGATTTTGCTCTTTCACATCTGTGTGAAAAACACATCACTTGGCTGCCACCTATTGGTTGGTAGCTGTTTGACTTATTTGCCGTGAAAAAATGTACAGCAACACAAAGCAGATTCAAAAAGGCACTTTGTCTTTATGGCATCTCCTCAAACATTTCCATTTCAAATGGACAACATATATGAGGATCCAAGTACACATACACTGAAATGATCAAATAAAGTATATCAGCAAACAAACAGATAAGATTTCAGTAAAGATAATATCATGTGTATAATGACATACAAATACAAGGCTCTTTCACCAGTCCTTTACTATCAGTCCATCTCTCAGAGAGCTTTTCATCTAGAGTCAGATAATCACTGAATTTGGCCTTGTCTTCTAAAGTATATACATTCATTTTCATTCCAGTTTTTAGCAACTGCATGCAAGAACAACAGATTTTGAACTTTAATGAGGATTTTGCATTTTTTTGCTAAGTTCTGTTGCTCTTCTGTTTGTATTGTTGTCTTGCTTCTGGGTAACATTTGGCTTGTGCGTGAAATTAAAAACATATTTTTTTGTGTTTAATTTCTGGGTAACAGTGGAGGTTCTGTGTATAAAGGATAGGTTCGTATAACATGCTTAGCATTTTGTAATGGCTTCAACAAAAAGGGACATTAGAGGGGGATTCTACTGATTTTCAGAAAATTCTGTGTAATTAAATCATTAAGATGGAAACAAAGTCACTCTAAGTGGTTTAATGGGGAGAAACTTACCAGAATCAGAATTGTTCTCAGTGGTGGTTATGGAAACCAGACATCTGAAGAGTTTAATTCTTGTAGGAAGTCATAAAATGAAATGCAATATTGTTCCAACCGTCTGAATATGGCAAGGCAGCTTTTAGTTACAGTGTTCCATCTGCATGGAATGATCTGTGAAAACATTTAAAATTGGAGCAATTTATTTCCTTAAGTGACTTTAAGATAACTGTTAAGAAATGTTTCATTCTGTTTGTTCTTGTTTTTAATATGGTTTTGACTCTGGTGTTGCTTGTTTTGGTGGTGGTGTTTCTTTGTTGATTGTTTTGTGTGCTGCCTTCTTGGCCAGGGCTCACTTGTAAAAGAGATATTTCATTTCACTGTGATTACCCTGGTTAAATAAAGGTAATGTAAAAAAAAAAAATAAAATTGTTACCTGATACCTGACACACTGTTTTACAATAACTTGGGCATGTGGTTCTAGCTTAAGCATTATCAGAGAGTTACATGCAACACATTGTAAGGCCAATTGGATAAAAACCTTATATGTCCAAAATGGAAACTTTACATAAGTAAACCACTTAGGATGTAAGTCAATGGAACCAGATTTTTCTCCATGTCATTTTTGTCCGTTTCTTTTGGTCCATTATTTGTGAAATTTAAACACAATATAAAAGGCAACAGGCATTTTTAAATTATGTCAAAAACTGAAAAATGACAAAAATGGAGATACAAGGTTTTCTTCTGAGAGCTGTGATATGTAAAACTCAAAGACACATGAAGGTTCACAGGTCATAATAAGGCTATATTTGCATTGTAGACATCACAGTCTATGTTTTCTATTACTGGTAAATTCTCTACACACATCAAACCACTCTGAATGACTTGTAACTCTTCAATATCAGTGAAATATCAGTGAAATTTCCCTTTATGGAATACATGCTCCACCTACAAATGCAATCTTTCATAGCAAATTTAAATTTAAGTTGACAAAAAAATGTCAAAATATAAAAAATTACAAAGTGTCAATAATTTGTAATTACATTATTTTGTATGCATGTTAAAAGTCACAGTTATGACAGATTGGGTGTAGTTTTTTGTGATGTACTTGATCTAACATTAGCATGGAGACAAATTCTTTTACAACTTTTCTAGTTTTGATTAACTACAACAACAATCTGAATGGTGATGATTGCTACAAAAGAATGTATTTGTGGGCAGAGCATGGACAGGTCAATCATAAATGCATGGTTCTGATGGGCAAGCAATTGCTCTATTGCTTTTGATAGTCCGCTACATTACTTGAATCAGAAGGCCCCAATCTCTGTCCCCCAGGTTTGCGCCGACTTGCTGGATCCACCCATGCCCCTGATGACTGGGGCTGGAGACCCCAGAGCAGCAAAGGGTCTGAAGGAAACCTGAGAATGGCTGGCAGAGGAGGAGGTGGGAGAGGAGGAGGAGATGGAAGAGGGTGAGGAGGAAGAGCGAGGAGGTGGAGCAGAATGTAGAGATGTGGGGGCGGCTGGGCCCTCCTGAGGCGGCTCAGGCAGTCTGTGAGAGCGGGATGGGACAGAAGGCAACCTGCGCACTAAAGATATGGCTGGACTCAATAGTGCCCCCTGGCTGCCCAGAGGAGTCATTCGCAAGGCTGGTGAAGGGTAGGCCAAGAGGGCAGCATGAGGGGTCAGGTCACGGCGGCTGTCAGAAGCAAAGGGGGGTGAGGGGACTGTGAGGCTGGAGGGGCTGCTTAGCTGTGGGAAAGAGCCCCAAGGCCAGGGGGTGAAGGGCAGAGCAGCTGAGCTCTGTTGAAGAGGGTCCAACTCACTGGCGCAGTGACTCAGGTGGGACACCAGGCGTACTCCAATGGGGTCTGTGGACTCCATGCCCTCCAGAGAGCTAAGATACCTCACCACTTCTCCCACACACTCCCGAAAACCCAGTGTCCAGTAGTCCACCGCCAGTGCACGGGCATCGAAGTAACCTGAGAGGAAGATGATATTTTCAAAATCTACACTTTTAAAAGTAAAGGGTTCTTACTTGGACGTACAGTACTGTGTAAAAATTAGAGACCCATATTTTATTTATTTATTTTATAATTGTTTTTTTATTTATTTAATTTTTTTATGTAGAGTCAAAAGGGCATTAACTGCAATTCATTCGTCAGGGGATATTTCTGAGGAGATCTGTCATTATGATAGATCAAATAGTAGAAGAAAATCTGCAAATCAAACAAAGAAAATGCTAGTGCTCTCAGAACTAGTGGACTGGCCACCCCACAGTCCAGACCTCAACATAACCAATTGTGTTTGGGATTACTTAAAATAAGATAAAATAATCCTTTACTAGTCCCACAACTGGGAAATTCTCAGTACTTGAATGAACAGAAGCAGATAAGCCAACCAACTTGTAAGACTGACCTTTGGAGTTGTGGAAAAACATCCCTGCAGATTTCTCTCGAAAACAAGTGGAAACTGTGACAAGGACAAAGGCCGGACAGACATACTGAATACTGAATAATATGATATTTATTGAGGCTTTGGTGTCATTATTCTGTTAAATATATGTTTCCTGCATTTTTCCTGACGCTGAAAAATGAATATCTTGTGTATAACCATTTTTACTAGAAACCAAATAAAGGATGGTCTCAGACTTTTGCACAGTATTCTATAAAACAATTATATTTATCATACAATAACTTTGTGGAGCTCCCAAAAAAATAAAATATTGAATAAAACATGTTAAAATACCTTCTGGTGTCTAACTTCATAGTATATAGATCTACACTGTATATGTTATTGATGAATTAAATAAAATTACTGCAATTACTCTGACAAGTGAAGAACAGCAGAGAACATTTACTCTCACTCACCTTTTCCTCCAACTGCATGCAGCAGTTTTAGGTGATCTACTGTCATTTGAAGAATCTCTGCCTTCTCCAGTTTGGATGAGCCCTGATCAGAAGTGAAGAAGTTGCTCTTTATTGACAGGATTTGATACACATTGCTGGCACCTGCCAAATGCTCTTCACGTTAATGTAAAATGTCAATACATAAATATGTATCCATATTTGTTCAGCATCATGAAAGATTTAGACTGCGTTCATTGATAAATGGTTGACTATTATAATGCTGTTACATAATGACAGCCTTGCCTGTTTTTCAAAAGCACTGGGCACCAGTCTTCTTAGTTCGGACAGACTGTGGTTGATCCTGTCCCTGCGCCTCTTCTCAATGATCTAAAAGACACAGAGATCATTTGGATATAACAAGAAAGATCTTAAAAAGACACTGCATTTGCTGTTTGTGTCTATATCTCTGTGTGCTGACTGAGCCAGAGGAAGAAAGAACTATCCTAAAAGCTAAAATAAATAGATGACTTTTTCTAGATTATGCCTAGAACATTAGGCTGAGCCACTATAAAGCACAATATAAAGCAAATATAAATCTAATAGTGTACTTTTATAATGTTGAATGCTCTGATAAAATGGAAATTGAAACATTGAAGGCCAAACATCATACCACTTAAAAAAAAGAGTTTGGTGTAGCATATAAACACTGTCAGTCCATACAGTTCACACAAAATTGAAACTAAGCCACAAATACAGCTTGTTGTAAATGCATTTTTCTGTGATGTCACAAACCAGTAGTTTACATATATCTGTGTATTCATACTGAAGTTAAAGTGTTTCAGTTGCCTTTTTAAATGGGACGCAACACCAACACAAAACCCGATCAGAACAGACGTCATTTACAATTTTAAAGGCAAAGTGACAAAAGCAGCCCATTTAATTCTAAAGGATAAAAGGAGGTTGTAAAATTGTCATGTAAAAATTAATCATCATGCCTTTTTTTGATGCCTTTCTATGATTGTCTACCAGTTTCTGAAATTTGCTGGGAGAATCTTTTGCCCATTCCTCCATGCAGAATTCTTTCAGTGTTTGTGCAATGTTTGAGGCGTTCCTTGCACGCACAGCCTGTTTCAAACCCCCCCTCCCCCAGCATTTCAGTGGGATTCAGATCCAGGATTTGAGACCATTCCACAACCCTCCATTTCTTCCTTTTGAGACATTTGGATTTGGTGGAACTTGCTAACATTCTCCTCAAGTTCTGGCAGGAAAGACAATTCATACTGAGTCTTCGATTGCTACTTGGCCAAGTCCTGAGGCAGAAAAGCAGCCCCAACACTTCCACCACCATGCTTTGCAGTTTGTGGTTCTTTTCATTGAAATACTGTTTTTAGTTTTCGCTTGACATGGCTTTTGGTACTGTGGCCAAACAACTCTTATCTTTGACTCACCTGTACATAGCATGATTCCTGGTCCTTGCCTAGATATTCATTAGCAAACTTTAACAATGCTCCGATGTCATTTTTAGGTAGCAAAGGCTCCTGGTGCACCTCCCATGTAGGTTACATTTGTGCAGTTTTGTAATTGTAAATGCAAAGTGGCAAGAATCCTGTGATGAAATTCTGGGGTTCTTAGAGCTTTTTTTTTTTTTTGGCAATGGTTTTAAATTTTGTCCACTTGTAGATGATCTTCTGGACATAGGATGTAAGTTTCATTATGAATGGACTAAAAGAAATGACCCAAAATGGCTTGGAAAAAAGTCTTGTTCCATTGACTTACATAAAAAGTCAAGTAAGTTTTTTTCATTCTCCTGTAAAGTTACCATTTCAGAGATACAAGGTTTTGTTCCAGCAACAGTGATGTATGTATGTATGTATATGCTTATAGATAGATAAACAGACAAAATACACATAGAATGATAGGCTTACCCCTCTTCTCTTTTTTCGGGCTAGGATCTGTGAGGTACTGCCTGGCGACATGGACCCAGTGACAGGACTGCGAGAGGAGAGGAGAGGAGAGAGAGAGAGAGAGAGAGAGAGAGAGAGAGATCAAAGCTTTGATGTCATTGCATATTGTTGTCATTATTGTGCTTAATACAATGCAGGAGCACAGTTGCACATCATCAAACTCAATCTAATTTGAGTTTGAGGACAGCTAGACACAGGAGCGCCTGGCAGAGAGAGAGCTGGATTATTTTGGTTTAACGCGTTTCAGGACATTAGTTTCACTTGGCTGACACGCCACGCTTCTTGCATCTTACAAAAGCATACTTTTGAAGCCGAGAAGACATGATGATTACATATCTGTAGGGCATGCTAGAACAGCGGAGTTTGCGTGCGCTTTCTGTTCCTCCTCAATCCTCCCAGTCATCCTTCAGCATGGATCCGCTTTGCTCGGACCCTCTGCTTTCTCTCTCTTCCAGGAACATTACGCTGTGTGTTTATCTACTTGATGACTTATAAACCCATGTACTCACACACAGAGACACATTTACTAAAGACTAATACTCAATCAGGGACTTGTTATCCTCAAACTAAAACATAATGGCACATTGTGAGGCCAGAACTGACGTTTAGTACTGTAGACACTCATTTCTTACAGAGTTCTGAACACATTTCAAAGACAAAAATGCTGGGAAACACATGAGTCTTAAATCTGCTCTTCATTTTTGTGTAAAGCTGTGACAGATCTTTAAAGAAAAAATCGAAATCCATTAGAGAGTGAAAGACGGGGGAAGATGTTTTTTCTGCAAATGGTGTGGGGAAAGTCCCATTCTGCAGGGCCACTTTACTAGGAAGATGGTAGAAAGTTTTGAGAAAGAAAGGCGTATAAGCATCCATCTGATGTGCTCTTTGACTGTGGCCCTGCGGTTCAACTGCTGTTCCACACTTTCATGTTCCAATATCACCTCGCTCTAAGCAGACAGCAGAAAGACAAGCTCTGACCCAGGAATGAGCTCAAAACGTAGCCAACAACACTTACAGTCTAAACTGCACTGAAGACTAATAATGCCATAGTAATGATTTTAGTGCTTTACCCTTGTGTGGTGTTGTGGTCTGTGTGACCCGTTTTCAATGTTTACCAAAAGAAAAAAATTATGTTATTTATTGTTATTATTATGGCCTCAGATTCCTTGGCTTTTGCTCATTTTCTGTGAAGAAAATAGAAAATAACACATTTTCAGTAACGTCACACTGTAAACCCCCTATACATTTATATTACACATGTGGTGTTGGGTGAATAAAAGTGTGGAGGTGCTGTGTCCCTTCACTCTGTTCTCATTCTACATGGCCTGCTGTTAGTGTGTGTGTGTGTGTGTGTGTGTGTGTGTGTGTGTGTGTGAGAATGCAGACAACATGGACAGGCTGCTGACTGGCTACAGCTGCTAAAAGAGAAACCTACACTGGCCACTTGCGATTTTTTAAACACCTGGTATTTTTACATAAATTGTTATGGCTGTATTGATTAAAAAAAAACAAAAAAAAAAAACAATAATGCTGTGGATCCACCAGACCACTGAGTAACAAAGACACCAACACCATACAAGAGTTAAAATAGGTTAGAAGCCTTAATTTGCTGTTACACTCTTTCCGATGCTTTGTGATGCTATTTAGAACCATTTATACACAAGTTGCAAGTGTTGTTTTGAACTTATCATATGAATAAAACGCCACTGCATCAACAGTATTCTCATGAAATGTACTTGTAAACAATGTAAATGTAAACAATTCTAATTGTGTTGGTGTAATAGATTTCATTCATGAGGAAGCAATGCATTGAATCAAGTAAACTCAAAGCAATGTTTTTTTTCAGTGCACCACAAGTACTCAGTCATGGCGAAGAACCATTTACAATACAAAA